>NC_079392.1:11971642-12118870 GCF_029220125.1 Pseudoliparis swirei
ATGAAAAAGTATACTAGTAGGGTATTAAACAAATCACTTGAATTGTCTAATTAACTCGAAACACCTGCAAGGGTTTCCTGAGCCTTGACAAACACTCAGCTGTTATAAATCTTTTTTTACTTGGTCTGAGGAAATATTAAAATTTTATGAGATAGGATTTTAGAGTTTTCTTAAGCTGTAAGCCATAATCAGCAATATTAAAAGAATAAAAGGCTTGCAATATTTCAGTTGATTTGTAATGAATCCAGAATGCATGACATTTTTGTTTTTTTAATTGCATTACAGAAAATAAAGAACTTTATCACAATATTCTAATTTTCTGAGACAGTCCTGTATATATATTTATATATATTATATATATACATATATGAAGGGGTTTAACTGATCCCTCTTTTGTCTTTATACAAGAGACATGGAGAAGGGAGACGTACTGTATGTCTGACTTATGTCACAACATTTATGGGTGCAGAAAACATATTTCGCAGTTTTTTTTGCCCATGGTGTGAAATAAATCCACTTGTTTCCACTGCAGTTCCCATGAATTTACCAAAAAAAGAAGAGGATCACTTTCCCGGGCACTTCAGTGAAGAGGTCGTTTTCAAAACAGGTGGACAAATGGAGACAAATGTAAGAGTACTTACTGTTCTGCTAATGCACAAGTAGGTGCATTCAATTCTATCCACACACACACACACACACATATATATATATATATATATATATATTTATATATATTTATCTTGATTAAATGAAGCGACAGACACAAAGCTGTTGGACAGCGTGGATGTTGGTTTCTATTACTTTCACATCTGAAGTAAAATCTGTGGGTACCTTTAAACCCTAAGTCAACCTAAAGATAGACACGCACAGAGACACAGCTGTGTGGGATTTGATGGGAGAACGTGTGTGAAAGTAAAACTCGTCCATTCACACATCTAGACATGTCTATAGAAAAGGACAATGACCAGCCCTTTACCAGCTCCTGTCCTCCTATCCTCCCTCTCTTTGTCCCTGTAAAACATAAGAGGAAGCCCGTTCCTCTGTACAAGCGGTTTAAAGTCACAATAGATGAAACAAATATCTTTGAAGCATTTACAAGCAAATATTTACTCAGTTTTGAAAAAGACGAGGCAGGAAGGTCTCATGGATTCAGGTGCTCGTGTGTGTGTGTGGGGTGTATGTTTGTGTGTTTGTGTGTGCGTGCGTGTGTGTGGTTGTTTCCATTTTGAGTCGGGATTAACGTCATTACAAAGGGAGAGCAGCTGCTTCAGACAAACAGCAGGTAAACACGAAGAGAGAATTTCCAGTGCATGTGTGTATGTCAGGCCAATGTAAAGAGAGCTACCTACAGGTGTACAGTATCAAATGGCAGATTGAGGAGTGATGTAACTCCCTGGCAAACGCACACACACACACAGACACACACACACAAGTGTATGCATACACATTAACATCGAACATGTGGGACTGTGAACATGAATGCAAAATAAAAAAAATTGGTGTTTGGAAGAATTTCTTAATCGTATTTATCTGTATCAAAGCCAAACAAATAATTTCTTCTTCGTGTCTAAAAACTCTTGAAGGCTGTCAAATATTTTAAGATATTATCCTTTATATCCTACAGGTAACAGTCAGAGGGATAAATACAAATGCAATTCGTGCCTCAAAGCTGTCAGCTCAGTGCTTATTGCTGAGGATGTAGCACCATCTAGTGGTGCGGAGGAGAACTTGTGGCGCCTCAAAATGGTGAAGAGGGAAATTTGAGAAATATTTTGTCACTATGTTTCGTATTCATGTTTACAGCCACCTTAACTATATATGTTCAAACATAATATCATAACTGTTGGATGATAGTGTAACTCCTGATTATAGAAAAGGGATATAACGGAATTCAACAAATAAAAACGGAATACAACAAATCTCACTGAATCTTTACTACTTTATTGGTGTTGTTGTGTTACATATTTTTGTAGAGAAGACACTTCATAAAAATGTTTTAACTTCTTTTAAAATATCATTACCACCGTTTTGTCTTTGAGAATTATAAATATGTTACTTATCATATATAGTGAACGCAGTAATGTTAATTAAAATGGATTAACAAGTTTGAATTCCATGAACATGTTGAATTAAATGATGTCAGTAGTGTAGGTTTAATTTTAATATATATTTTTCTTATTATGTCATGTTCCTAAATGTGAAAAAGACCTAAGGAAGACTTATATATATCATAAAAGTGCATCTGTATTTGTGAAACTAAAGGCATTTTAACTAAAAACAGACATTACTCTCTCAACAAGATGATGTCCTCAGAAAATAACCAGTACAACTAAGATGAGATATTACATAAAATACAGTATAAGTAAGAGCAGTGATTATATGTAGGGATTGCAGTAATAATGACACAATAATCAGGAAACTTCTGACAAAGTCAGGATATAAATGCAGTTATTTTAATATGGACATAGTTATGTGCTCCAATAAAATCTGATGTTCAGATTGAGACCTCAGATATGACTTAGTCAGCTAATAGAATTTATCAGCTGGAGGTTTATGTGCACGTTCATTTATTACCATATCCGTTTGATCAGTAATATTCCAGCCAACTCGTCCTCTCAACGAGACACACACACACACACACAGACAGACACACACACCGCTGACATCTTGAAGATAATACAATATTTACATAAAGAAGTGAGACCACTGAAGACTCGGGCCTCTCTGAAGCAGGCCTCATAGAAGAAGCCCCCCCCCCCCCTTTCCTGAGTTTGTCTTTGATAGTTGTGGGTGTTTAGCGGCATGCTGCCTCTTCAGAAGAAAATATATAGGGGCAGAGAGAAAGAGAGGGACAAGCAGATGTTTGGTCTGAGTCTGATGGAGGCGTCAGATAAACATGCTGGTCCGCCAGCCTCCCTACACACACCTGACTCCGTATGTAGCGGAGACGCCATTTCTCCTTTTGCCTCTGCTTCCAGACAAATAGTCTGGACAGGGCCTGCACCAACTGTTCATTAAAGCAATACTGCGTTGTTCACAAAGTCCTCTTGAAGTTCTTAGTGACCTCTAGCTATTAAACTGGTCCTTTACAAAGATGAGGAATGACTCAAAGGCTTCAGTCGCTTGTAAATCAGTGGCTATAAATTAATTTGAATGAGAACACAGAAAGTCACCTGAGCACCACACTGACAAACAAGCTGGCTGTTGCAAAACTTTCATGGACCTCATTGTACTAATCTAACTGTTGATGTTAGCAGGTCATTCAAGCTGACGTTATTGGCATTACATTTGTTTTATTTGAGGTATATTGAGTTGTTTTTAACTAATTATAGTTTCTGGTTTAATCATTACAAATCCTTTTGATCAAGTGTCAGGTCAAACATATGGCCAATACCTCTTTTACTCCTCGCTCTAAACCAGTTATATATTAAGATGACATTAGCTTTGTCAGTTGGTTCACTCAACATGTACAAGTGGTTGGTGGTGGTGAATATTTAGGAATGACTAGTCATGACATAATAACTATAGTTTGTATGTTTTTTGTTGTTCTTCTTTTCTTAATACATTGTCCTAAAAAATAGTATAATAATAATGAACATATGGTATAGGGCTTTGCTGGGTAGTGAAAGAAATTAAAACAAAACACAAAAAATGTAAAACACACAGCATTAATCACACACTAAAAGCACTTGCAATGTAAAAATAGCTGGTGCAACCAGCTCCTGGAAGTTTATAAAAGCCAGATTAATGAGCGAACACTAAACACCCCCTGCATGCAAACACCAACAATTAGATTTGACCTGGAAGTGTCATATAGTTTGACCCTGCTCCCAAATTTGGTCAGGTCACTTCCCAGCGTGCTAATCTTTGCAAGACGTCACTCTGAAACAAATCTGACATCAACACCTGGATTTGAGTGTCAGTTTGAGCCATGTTAGTTAAAAGGGTTCTCTTTGTCCCCTAAAACACAGAATTAGTTTGCGTGTCGACTTTTTGACATTACATTGCTGTGAGATTTTTATTTATGCTTGTTTGATTTTTAGTTATTTTTTCATCATTAATTACCATCCTTAGAAAATATTGCAATTACCGATCAAAGCAGTGCTTCTTCAATCACACACATAGCTTTTATAGGGGCAATTGAAGTAATATTCTCCCATTGTGCACACACATACCCCTACACACACGCACACAAACACACACACAGTAGCAGTAATAGTAGTATCAGGCATGACTTCAGTCAGCACAGATAAGAGAAGTTGTGAAACGAACTGTGCAAATCTTTCCACTTCCCAGTTTCTACCCAGTTTCATATCAAAGCTGTTGAGCGATAGCAGCTCTCTCACACAGACACACACACACACACACACACACACACACACACACACACACACACACACACACACACGATAGATTCGGTTAGTATGTTGGTGGTCTCCCCCCTCTTGTCTGCCCCTCTGTTAGATTAGCCTACTGACTGACTGGTATGTGTGTCTCAGTTCCCAGACATTACAGTCAGACCTGAACAGCACTGAGTGGCTCGAGGTTTGGGGGCCAAAAGTTCCCAAAGTAAGCAACAACACAGAGGCAATTGTTTTTGTCCGAATCAGATCTCTCTCTCTTTTTTGTGTTCTCTTTTTTTGGTGGTATTGGTCACACACATCTGCTTACATGTCAGTTACAAAATACACATCAGAATTGATTGACTCAATTTAATTTGTTTAAACTTGTATCTAGTTTAATGAAATCATGTATATATATATATATATATATATATATATATATTGCATCTATGTGCTTATCTTGTCAAACGTATGATTTATTTAGAAGAATCTGAAGAATTATAACAACTTTAAATATTTTTAAATACGTCTTGAGTAAAACTCAAAATAGTTTGTTTCATCCAAATTAAGATTCTACTTACTTACAATGTTTTTCTGAATGCTATGTGGTAATACTGCTTCATGAAATGTTGCCAAGTCTTCTGAAGATCCCAATCGCTACTGATGATAAAATATGTACTTCTGCACAAACAGGATGTATTAATTACTTCTACTTCTTTATGCACCATGAATGTAGAGGAAACCCTTTTGAGTTCAATGCGAGCGTGTGTGTGTGTGTGTGTGTGTGTGTGTGTGTGTGTGTGTGTGTGTGTGTGTGTAGGTGTGTGTGTGTGTGTGTATGAGGCTGCAGGTGTGCTGCATGTGTGTGTGGAGGACATTCTCTCCTGGTGCTGGAGCAGAACAAACATGGATTAGAGCCACACCATCATGCAGGTACCAACACCTCCCCGTTCATCCACACACACATACACTCACACACACACACACACACACACACACACACACACACACACAGCCAGCTGCTCCGGCTTACATGATGTCAGGGCCATTAAAGTCATGTAGCTGGAGAGGGCAGACACACAGATGAAAGGCCTGTCATTTAAACAGAGCGACCTATTAGAAGGCTTATCATCACTGATAGACAGACAGATTTACTGCCTCCGGCATGGAGGCTGCATGGGCCTGAAAGGTAGAGAGGATGTTAGCTGGATTCTCGAATAATGTAGCATTTTGCTTATTTTTAGTATCATTACTCCATCATTAAAGCCACAAGGTGATGAAGGTGGGGACAAGAAAAATGCTGCAAGTCTAACTGAATGGGAATGATAGATGACTGTGATGTTGGCTTCGTCCTCTACACACACACACACACACACACACACACATAGACACACACATAGACACACGTACAATTCTTACTGTCTTAGTACGATCCGTGCAATCCATCGAGAGTTCAACCAGAGGTATTCCTGATGCCATTCAAACACACATGCACACCTGTGACCTGAATGGCCATTGCATCATGCACACAAAGGCTTTACTCTCTTGTAACAATGACCAGATTGTTCCAAAACTGCTGCTTCTGCAAATAGTCAGAGAGTCTCCTGCTCTCTTTACTCTGGGGAACACTGAAAGATCACCATGGTCCTGCCTCTGTAATAAGTGGTATTTACACTGTGGAGTCTTTGCATCATTATATGGTACCTTAATATACTTCAGTACTTACATTCCATGCTACTGTTTACTTCAACAGTTTCGACTACATTTTCTTTAATAGTTACGTCTTACTTTGCAGACTAAGAATGTTTCACAAAACATATAATCAATTTATGAAATATATATGCATATCAAAGATAACATCCACTAATATTATATCAAGTTGGGTAAATCAACCTTACCTTAACCAGATGTGACATTAAAATGCTACTTCCATGTCACAATAAACATACGATGCCGAAATATATTTTCTGGTGATACCTCTTTAACTAGAATTAGTACAATTATGAAAGGACTTGTCTTCCCATGGAGTATTTTACCTTCATTATTACTGAGGTGAAGGACCTCCGACCCCAGACTGAGTAGAAAACAACTTAGCGCTAAACTAGCCGTCTGCTAAAACAAACCCTATGGCACTGAGCGTGTCTGGACTCATACAGACACACCGGTCCAAACCAGCTGCCGCTCAGCCAGCCACAAGCTGGGGAGCCAGGAGACGGCATAGGGGCCCGGAAAGGCCAAGGTCAGCAGGGGCCAACATTACCACGGCAACGTCAAACACACACTCACGCATTCACGCAGGTAGACGCACGTTTTGAGGGGCAAGTGTTTGCATTTTCAAGCAGCTGCTTGTCCTGGCAGAAATTAAGCAGATCAGAAAGGCAGAATAGCACAGACAGCCCCATCCCACACACACACACACACACACACACCTTCACCATCTTACTGAGGTAGTAAGCTTGTCACATGAGATACATGGTGGCTGCACTGCAGCAGCTGCTGTGTGGCATAGTATCAGGAGAATGAATCACCAAAAACCACCAGTCATCTCGGAATTTCTGTATTTTTTATGTGAACAACAAATTGCACCATTGAGTAATGTGATACAGTGGAGTATCAGAAGATCCTGCTGTAAAAGTACACCAGTGTGATCGGATATAGACACCTGAATATGAGTGGCTTGCAACATCCCAAGTTGTAAAGAGCCTCCTTTTTGACACAGAGAATATCACACAGTGTTATAACTGACAGGATCTCCCATTAACAAGAAGTGAAGAATCAAAATTCAACAGCAAAACTCTTCTCCCTACAAGCAGTGTATCCGTTCCTCATCTAACATTACATTGGGATAACACAATTGGAAGAAAGGGACGTAGAAATAACCAGTGTTCCAATAGATTTTAAAGCCCATTTGTCACCAACACCGTTCCTAAAATAATTAAATAATCAAGGTCTCTCCTACTTTTTTCTTACATATGTCCTGTATTTGCCCCACTCCACATTCTCTAAACTGAAAGCATGGTGTTCTGGCTCTGCAGTGCCCATCTTGTGCCTCGTGTGCCTCTTTTCAGTGAAAGAATAAACCCTCTGCACTTGACGTGGATCATTCATACAGATTTGGGTTCATTCAACGGGGATCCATTTGACATTCACACGGGCACACGATTTGTCATCCACGACCAGGTCCAGTGAAGTGGATGAAAAGTTGCCTTCCTTCGGTCTCTCCGGGTCACAGACTAAGGAGGTCAGGGTGTTAGGTGAAGGATTAGTAGCTCCTTAGGAAACCCAATACCACCCACCTGGCACGACACGCACACACACACACACACACAAACACACACACAGAAACTCACTCTCTCACACACTCACACGAATTCCGCGACAGTGAAGAACACACATACAGAGACCGACTGCCTCCAAGAGTCGCATGTAAGTTGGACTCTCACGCACACACCTGCAAAGCATTTGAGTTTTGGAAACGTAATGTTATGCTCTTCATGTCTTGTGTGTTGCATTTTACAAATGGCATTCCTGTAAACTGCATCTCGTAGTTGTAACACCTCAGTTTGTCCTTAAGGGGGAGACTCACACCACATTTCTGATTTCCAACACAGCTTTTACTGGTCCAATGAATTTGCAATTATTGTTATTTTTACAATGTAAAGAATTCCCCATGCAAATCCCCAGAATGTCCATTGCTGCCTTTTTTTTTTTTAAAGTCTATTGTTAAACTTTTGTAAAACGTTTCTACTTGTATGCCGTAATACTAATTTTTTGATGCAAGTGGTGTTTTTTTCATTTATGTTTTCTAGACTAATGGTCAGTTGGTATTGATTCACACATCCAAAAAGCCAATCCATTTAATTTCTATTTCCCTAAGAGGCCATTTGAGCCCGGCTCCCCGGAGCCCCATAGAGAGAGACAGATGGTCATGCTAATGCAACAAGACAGACACTAATATACACACATACAAAGTGGGAGCCGGCGCCGGAGCAAGCAACCGTTACATAGTGGTTCGAGGCCGAGAGGGAGAACTTGTCCTAAGCCTATTAGTACTGTTGGAGATACTTGGTGGTAATGATTGAAAGCCACTTAGTGCTGGTGTATTTACCAAGAGGATCAGCCACAGCATGGTTAAACAGGCCTGGATTAACTCAGTCCAATTGACAGCCATAGAGCCAAATCACACCAGAGGCATGTAGTGTCTTCTTCCTCTCCAACTACATTTAATATGTCACCAATAATAATATCTTGTTGGCCATATGGGCCATATAGCTCCTCTTGCATAAAAAAATGAAATGTAGTCTACAAGCCGGTTTGGACGTTTTTGATGCTTAATGGTAAAGATGCAGAGGTGTTGCCATGGCTTAGAGGTTTTATTTATTTCAAAAAGTGAGTTAAATATTGTGAGCAATGCATCTATAAAAAAATGCATGAGCCTAGATATTATCTGGAATATTGTTAGGCCTATGTCATGATGTGCAGAAGAACTTTATGTATTGCAGGTTTTGCAGGCTGCATTATGCAGTTCTAAACATATTTGATTTCTATAGATTGTGGCAACCCGGGGGACTTAGAGGTGAGACTCAGCAACATAGCACAAAATAAAGTGTATTTTAATTAAACCTATAGGAAAAGGGTGGAATGGGCATCGAACAGCAACAAAGGATTCTTCCCGGTCAGAGTCTTTGGTCTCACACCTGGTGTGATACGGTTCCAATCTCCTGTATGGGCAGAGCAGAGAGAGGGTCCGTTACCTCCGGTCTGTTGCCGCTCCTCTCCTTAGGTTCCAACGTTCCTTCTTCTCTCCTGTTCAGGCTGCTCTCCCCTGATGCCTTCCAGTGGAGGGTAGATATACTCTGTGTCTCTCATCAGCTGATGGGCTGCAGGTGTGACCACTCCCATGTGCCAATTGGCTGTAGCACCTGCACTGGGAAGTACGCCCCGTGGATCACTTCCCCCAACCTGAGCTTTGGGATCCGCCTCCTGTGCCCTGTCTGCTCTGCTTTTCCCCCTGGTCTGCCACAAGATGAATTAAATTAATAATGAATGCTTCTGTTTGGTCATCATATCAACAAAGCAGAAGGGGGAAAGTAACTTAGCAGAGTACTGCAAGAACACATTTGAGGCACTAGTAGTTTACTTGTGACTTTTCATTTCATGTTACTGTATACATCAACTATACATTTAGGATAGGATATTACTTTATTTATCCCCAGGAGGGAAATGTAGTGAAGCAGCAGCAATCATGTTTACACATAAAATAAAATAAAATAACAGGGCAGGACATATTACATTTACATTGAGGAATAATAAAAACAAACAACAACATGTTGTACCTTCCACACAGAGGCCACACAGGCCTTATCGGTGCAGTATGGTGAAACATTTCAACCTGTTGGGTTAGAGTTTTTATTATGACAAGCACTTGTTGGATTGCAGCGTAACGGAAATTAAATTCAAGACAGAACTGGGAAGGCAGCCAGACGTTATCTGGTACCTCGCCATCCGTTACAATGACAGACAGCAAGGGCATTATGGATCACTGGCCAGCAATCTCCCGTCTGAGGTACAATGATGTGCATTAAGGATACAGCAGATCAACTGTGCGTGACCATGGTACATGATCTGACTTATGCTTCATGAAGCCTATTCATGAAAATATGACTTCAAGACAAATAGGGAGAGCTTCTGTAGAGTTCAAACAAGAGTTTTTTTTATTATTATTTACATTTAACTAAAAAAAGAGTGATTAGGTTGATGATTTATAGCTTCATCTAGTTGCCTTGTAACCTTGTAATCCTTAAAAATTACATTTGAATTTGCAGATTATCGATCAGGTAAGGATTTATTTATTTTTTACTGGAAAAGTGAACATTCAAGGATGTTTCAACATAAACAACATGCCACTGTCATCCTCTCACATCAAAGACAAGCAAACTGTATTTAATCCAGCTGTGCGATGGGAGCTACCAGATGTTGCTTCTGCAGTGGTGTTATGTAAATCAGGAAAACCCATGGAGATTACTCTGACGGTCACATGGGTATGGCCGCTGGGCTCAGGGCTCGAATACAAACACAAACAGATCGCGGATTACTGACTGGATTTGCAGAGTAAAGCTGTCTTTTTAAGATGAGTTTGGGATATTTCTGCTGTTGCTGGATGTACAGTAGAAAAAAACAACACAAAGTTATTGTAAATGAAAGAGGAAATCTCCTTGAACCCACAAAGCTGTGGTGCAGCCAGTGCTGTACTCTGCTGAGTCAAAGAATGGACGCAATCTGTTTTAATCCGGGAGATAAACGCATGTTCCTTTAAAAAAAAAACTTTCATGATGGATAGGCCAGAAGGAGTCACACAAGCACCTTAAGGCACAAACAGATATGCAAAAGCATGCAAATATATTTGAATGTTTGACTTTTTCATTCAGGAAGAGAGAGAAAAAGAGAGTCAGAAAGAGAGAGAGGGAGAGAGAGACACTGACTGACTGACTGACTGACTGACTGCCTGCCTACACTGGATCATTATCATCTGCTCCATTTGCCATTGATCACTTCAAAATCAGTGTTTTAAATCATCTGCATCAAATTGAATCGATTTAGAAAGCATACGGTTCCATTTACTTATTCAGATATATCAAAAGTCGGAGCATTTCTCTTCGTCCTGGTGGAGTCTCATTTATTGTCTATACATTATTGACCGTTTGAGATGTACTGCAGACGTGTCTCAGAGGAAGGAGGGGATAGGGATGGATTCATCACTGGGAGAGAGCCACTAATACAAGATGACCTCACTTTATGTGAGACGCTTTACAAGAGGATGCTGGGACACCAGGGTGACTGGATAGCACCGCTGAGAGGTTGAGAAGGAAGGGACCAAAGGCAAACGCACGCTTTATCCACCTAAAAGAGTTTGTAGGAAGAAGCATTTTATTTTATGTTCTACATGGTTATTAATACATGTTCATTCTGAAATGGAGCCACACAAACCATCAAAGAAAGTGAGAAGACTTGATTGAGCAAGGGACAATTTAAAGTGGTTCAGCTCATATTCAGACTTACTGTAGGGGATGAGAAATAAATTCACTCTGGCTTAACAAATCTAAAAAACCTTTCTCCGCTCGGTTGGCTTTGTGTCATGTTGTGAGTATTCAACAATTCAAAAAGTGCCCAGAAAGCGATCTATGACTCAGAGCCCTGGGTTAACTCTATGTGGTGTATAGATGCTAGCAGTTTGCATTGCAGTGAACACTGCAATTGAATAGCAATGCAGCAATATATTAAGTCACCCTACAGCATGGGATGTAGTCTAGGGGCCATTAAGCACAGTATTACCACACACAAAAAGCGTACTTAGAGCACTTGTCTGATGTGCTCCACAAGTATTTATGAACTTTAAATGTTTTACTCATTATAGGTTTTAATGGTCCCTGTCGCTCTTCAAATGTTATTTTTGTGTGTGGCTAGATTGACTTCATAGAAGACCCAGAGCTCCTGGGTCTCCATCGGCAACATTATTAGAAATAGCATTGATATCAAAGTCTAAAAACATGATTTTGAGACAGAGCCTCTGAGGTCTTAATAATGACATGAATGAGGACACCTGTTTTAATCAAGTGTGTAGGGAGCCACACGTACACATAAATAACACAATTATAGTTACAATATCTTTATACAGGAGCCAATCTCTCTCTCTCTCAGACAGGCAGGGGGCGTCGAGAGGCCGCTCGTGATCAGCAGCGTGTGCACAGAGTTGTGCGCTGGCAGGAAGAACAACTGGTCGTGGCAGAACAGAGATGTAGTGTAGAGCTCGCTGGGACTCCGTGGTCAGCCGTCTGTCACTTTTACCGGGAGAGGATCAGTTGTCCGACGTTACCGAGGAATGGGAAGCACCGGATTATTTTCGTGTTAACGTTACACTGCGTGGATGTGTCGCGTAATGCGACCGAGAAGAGCTGCTGCCTTCGAGGGGAGATATATCTCTGGGTCGGGACGCGTTCTCGCTGGGAGTAGCTAGTCGCTAGCGTGGGGCTAGTGGCTGCGCGGACCACTTCACACCGTATTTGTCGAGGATGCTCCGGTGGATACGACAGCAGCTGGTAAACCTCCCCGACGTTGCCTTTCTCACGACGCTAGCGCCTGTTAGCTCTCGACACCAGTCGCATGGGAACACCGGTGTAAACTTTATTCTGGTCACATTTGATAAGCTAACCAACTAGTTAGCTGTTGACGGCGCTTGCCGAACCGTGTTGCGTGATGACAGTCAGGTGGAGGTGACGCTAACGGCGCTGCCTTCCCCACTTAGCTAACGCGTTAGGACATCTCAGCTCGGTGAAACATTCCTAACAAGCAGACTGGGTTCGTCTTGAACTCGAAGTTGTGAGTTTATTGGATGTTTGCTCGCATTTTAACAACATGTAACCAGGAGTTGACGCTAGCGAGGCGGCTACTTGATAAAGTTGAACCGCGTCGCTAGCGTCAACTCCTCTCACTGTTTACCACCAAACTCAGCCAACGAAATAATTTTGAACAGCTGCTTATATATTAGTTTTTTACTTTTTTATTTGGATTTAACTTTCATACATCCTTATTTTCTTCATTTCTTGGTATCCGTCGCTCTGCTCTGGCTACAACTGAATGTTAACCGGTTCTGAATGATTTAAATAAAACGCTTCGAGAGCATCCTGTATTTGCTGTAATCACCTGTTGTTTGCCTACAAACATGGCGGCGCGCCGACGCCTTGGAGAGCAGCTCATGATGCTGGAGGCATGGATGGCTTTTCTTTTTCTTTTTCCAATCATGCTGCAATGGTTATTATATGTTCGGATTTTTGTAAAGTTTGGATATGAACTTGAATCGGCATGCAGTGTAAACTATTGAGAGTTGTGTGAGCATGTGAGGGGGGCATGCCCATGTGAATGGATGCATGTTATGAGATAAGTCACACTGTGGTGTCTGTAAGTGGAATCAACGTGAAGGTGTTTCTGGGCTTCCATAGCCTCGTCCTTGAGTACAAACACAATATACTTTGAGTTTGGGCATGTGACTATTTGTCAGCCGCAAGTGTGTCAATCTGTTCAAAAGTTTTCCTTTCCGATTTTCAAAGTTAATTTTGGTCTTTTGTTAAAGAACACCACTGAGAGTTGAACTCCATAAAACATGTTAGCCTCCTGCTAATTTGAGATGGCTCGGTTCATTTGACCGATCCCTTATTGACTAGTTAATTAAAAGCCTAATTAAAATGCAACTGGCCTAATGGAAAAGGTTTTTCGGTGGGGCATTTGTCTGACCTTTATTTTAATCTGGAAAGCCGTTGTGTTTATTCTCACATCAACACTTATCAGTTTCTTTCTGGTAACGGTGGACAGAAAAGAGGAGGATGCTGTGAGATTGTCATAATCTGACAGACTCTTTAAATGTTAGTCCTCATCTACCAAATTATACTGATTATGCATTATAATTACAGTGCAATCAACTGTAACTGGGAAAACTCTTTGACATCCTGTTCTCTCCGTTTTTCCGATGGAGATTCCTTAATCAAAAATGTATTTCCAAAGCAACATATTGCATATTCTCTGACAGCAAGGCATATCCTGTGAAACATGAAGATGTGCCAGCCTTGACATGAAATACATTTAATATAATGAAAGGTCAAATTACATGCAGAGTATGCTTTGAAAAAATAATCTCTGCTAATATATAGTTTGATAAGAAATATGCTTAAATACAACTAAATAACTGTAGCAAGATAATACAACCTAACCGATGTCCTTATTTGTTCTTTTTGTGGAAAATTAGCATGCCCTTATGGTCGGGTGTAACACGGGAGACTTGGTAAGAATTAATATAATTAGTTTGATGCCTGTGCGCCAGCGAAAGCCGTGGCTTGAGGCGTTATGTTTTTCAGGTTGTACAGATATCTCTCCATCTGGTCGGTCTATTCTTTAACGAGAACTTCTACTTTATGCAATTCCCTCTCTCCATCTTTCTAGCTGTAATTAGTCTGTGATACGACTCAGCGCCTTGACTCGGTCGTGATGCATTAGTCTGTCGCCCAGCCATTGTTCAAGGCAATGTGTCCCCTAAGGCACTGTGGGGCTTGTAGGCTGTATACAGGGACTACTTACTCGACAGCCTACAAATTGATGGGGACATGAGTCAGGGGACTCAATAAAATAAAAAAATCCAGTTTTTACCAGAAAGTCAAATGGAAAGAGTTTCTACACCGTCGGTCTTTATTTGTATTTATATACTCTCACAAAAATGTGAGTGAGACATGTTAATATCTTCCACATAATGGCCAATGTAGGCACTTTAACTTTCAGAAAACAAGTGATACTTTACACAATCCACAATTTTAATCTTCCGGAGTCATTGGAATCCTTCTCCTCATCCTCGACTCCAGGAGTCTGAATTAAGTGCATGAGTGCAGTTCTTGGTTTTAATCACATTTTGTGATATATTTGTCTTCTGTAGAGTTAAATGACAGGATGCATGTCTTGGAAATCTTCATTGCACTCGATCCACTGCCATTCTGTATTGATTGGTTCCTTCTCAAGCTCTTTTTAGGCTAAATGCAGCATGGCACATTTTTTTGTGTTTCATGTAATTGTGTTGTTTTTAGAAGGACGTACAGCTAAGCCTCAGCTCAGGGAGTTGATTCAGGATAGGCCATAACAAAGCAACAGTTAATGGTCCTAAATCTTGAGTTGTACATATTCATGGGATATATATAATAAAAAGGGACTTTTTAACACCTCAGTCTTAAAGGTAATCGCCGTGTGAGATTGCTATACATAGTGTGGAGTTATTTATTGTTTGGTGCAGACATCACATGTCGTTGTGACAGACGGAGTGATGTCATTGGACCAGCTGGGAGTGTTTCTGGGTGGTGAAGTGTGGGTATATCCTCACAACAGGCCACATTTCAGCATGACATGTACCTTTCTCTCATTCTGTTTGAGCGTGCAGATCTCTTCGTGTAGATTATTCAGGGGGCATTTGAAATGCAGCTGGATCACCTTAACTGCACATGACCAGAGACAAAGTAGCGGGGTGTGCACTCGCCAAAAGAAGTATTTTGTCACACCACCCAAACGCCGATCATGTTCCATAGATCAATAAACTTCGATTGACTCTGGATGTAATCATTCTTCTGGATGTCACTTGCTCGCTCAACAAGAAGAACCAGAAGCTCACAGTTGGATCTTTGAAGTGTGAAGTGCTGTTTGCCGTACACTAAAGCACAGACGACCATTTGTTTTATTGAAGCTGCCCTGAGTGCGTTAATGGCCATTGGCTTCGCTACTTCCCTTAATTTGTACACTGTCACATCTTTATTGCAGTTACACATGGCTGTTTTGTAGAAACTGAGCCAGCACTTGAACAACCTGTTTAGCTACTCTTGGCAAGGATGTTAATAATTAAACAACTTAACTGATAGTTGATTGATGTGGCGGTGACCTAGAATCTCCTACTTCTCAGTCAAAGTGTGTGGAGAAAGGTAATTAGACATTTCCACCACCTAAGACTAGGGTTGGGTACCGAAACCCGGTGCCAATATGGTACCGGTTACAATACAACCGGTATTACCCGGACCGAAAGGCAACGCACATTTCGGTGCTGCTTTCCGGTGCCTGAGCCGATTGAAATTGAAAAAAAACTATTGTTGTGAACTTCTCTGGCGACTCCGCCCTGTCAGCAGGTTACGATAGCCTCTCATATTTAAGTTTGGAGTGGAGGCTGCGCCGTGTGTGACTACGTGAGCCTGTGTGGAGCACACCAGCGTCAGGCTGGGCGCGATGGGGAGACCGTCACCGGTCCCCCTGAACACGTGGAGACCGATTATGACGAGCAGCCTGAACTCAGATTAGTACCGTAACGTTGATTGCAAGTCTTGCATTCATAAAAGTAGCCCAAGAAATAATAAATTAGCCATTATAACCATGCTTAAGCTAGCTCGTAGCTAGCACGAGCTACGAGCGTGACAGTCTGCTAGCAGATGTGTTGATGTACAGCGGTCCCGTCTGTATACCCGGTGTTACCGGGAATATAATGACGGAGGAATAAAGACCGTGGGGCGTCACTTTGTTTCAGTGTAACTGGCTGTCAGAAGCAAAACTTTATTTGTCACGTGTCATCTTCAGTCCCTCTGATTGGTTGTTCTCTTTGCCCATCAACACAGTGACAGGATTAACCCTATAAAGTCTGCACATGACAATACATATCACATCATATAATGAAGAACATATCTTAACAGTCTGATATCCGTTGTTTGTCAGTGCTCCATGATAACGGCTTCTACAGGGAATATGGCCGAAGAGGTTTTTAATGTCCTCATTGTGCGTTTAAAAAAAAAAATATCGGTTCAGGCACCGTTTAGGCACCGGTATCGTTTTAAAAGTACCGGTTTAGCACCGGTATCGGAAAAAACCCAAACGATACCCATCCCTACCTAAGACAAGTGTGTGTGTGTGTGGAATATTTGCAAATGATTGTAAGCACTTGTTTTAACCTTCAGTCAAAACACATGACATTACCAAAAATAATGTTAGAACGGAGCAAGAAGGCAAAGTGTGTCTTTTGTTTTATTGTCTGTAGAAGAATGACTAACATTAGCTGATCATATTATTAGCCTCTGAGGTTAATCAGTCTTGAAGGACAGTATATTTTTTTTAAATGTTCAACACTTAGAAACATGGCTTACGTAAGCTGATACAACCACATCAGTTTTTGAAAGGTATATCCATTATTTTCATTACATTTTTAGTAATTGTGGATCACCCACATGTGACTAGTTCCTGTGGTTCTGGGTGAATATTGTGATCCACATTTGAGTTTAGTTTGTCATACTTTTACCCTTCCTTTTTTCCATGTTTATCATGTTTTGGAGCAGGCAGATACATTGTCTTGCTTTCATAAACACATATGTAAGCTGTGTCTACTTACTAGTCTAATTGGTTAAAATCTCTCATTCTAACCTCTGCTGCGCCAGACAACTATTAATGATAATTGCCATGAAAAAAACAATACAGGTGAAGCTTCAAAATGTTGCCCCGGGTAGATGGTAGTATAGTGTAGACTTCCTGGGGTTAGTTTCTTCTGCTGAATGCCAATTATATAGAATATGTTTCTTTTATTTCAGGTCATATTGTTGATTTACTTTTTGTACCCCCAGTATTCACTTGTCAATAATAGGGATGAAACAATGAATTGATTATCGAAGGAGTTGTAGTCGTGGCTGATCAGTTAATCAACTAATAGTTTATACTCTCCACTAATTGAGGTCATCATTGCACTACTTATTAAGTCAGCTTTGTTTTCAACTGAAGTTGTTTACATATCAGAATGCCTACTATAAATAGAGTTGTAGTGTAAGTAACCTGTTTTTCCTCCTGTTCCTGATCTTCCAGTCGTCCCTCCTTTCTCTGCTCCCTTCCCTCAGGGCTTTGACCCCCCTCATCAGAGTGACACCAGGACGGTTTATGTGGCCAATCGTTTCCCGCAGAATGGCCACTACATACCGCAACGCTTCGCTGACAACAGAATCATCTCCTCGAAGGTATCACATGTTGTTAAAGCCAGTGGTGGTATTTTCCACACAGAATGTCCCATTTGTAAGTCAATATGACATTTTTTACTATGCTTAATAGGATTTATGTAAAGAATAAATGATAATCTGTAGTTCTGGCATGGCGGTAGAGAGAGATAAGAGGTGAAACATGCTTTATTTTAATAACAGGCTCTACTCGGACAAATAAAAGTTAGTGTTGGTTCGAGGATTTGAATGTTAGTTGGAAGATTGACTGGAGAAAGAGATCACAAAGCTCGTGCTGCCTCTCACCAGCTTTGTCATTGATTAGCTGATTAAATAACGACGGTAGGGTCAAGTCACCAGGCTCTGATTTTGAATGATTCGAGTCATGCGTCTTTAAGAGACAGAACCCCCAAACACCTCAAATTAAAACATCTTCTTGTCTGACGAGAAAACCTAAAATGATTACTTATATGATTTGACGTCCATATTTTGTATCAGCCATGCAGTAACAGGATTACTACAACAATGTGACCAACATGTGTTTTTGTGTCTGATATACCAGACAGGTAAACTTAATATCGTTCAACTGCTAATTTGTGGTATTCAGTTTCTTAATGTGCCTGTTTAAAATAGTCAGAAATAGACTAGTTTTACCTGCTATTTATTTATTCATATATAAATATGTATGTGTATATATATATATTGTAATACTTGTTCTTAATACCATCTAGCATTCATGAAGAATTAAAAGTGTCTCAAATACAGTCGGGTAGTTAATATACACATTAAAGTTTTGTTCATCCTTAGCAGTCACAGTTCGGTGCCAGTTTGGGACACATATGAACCTATTAATTATACTGTGAATAAACATTTGAAAATAACGTGTGAGAAGAAATCACCATTAAGACTATATTGCATTCAAATGTTCAACTACAACCAACTAAAGTAACAACTACATCCCTCCTCTCAAATATGGCTTCTTTTTTGTATTGAAACCCACAGATACCCTGCAGCTTTTTCTCAGACTTTCCCTAAATGCTGTTTTCTCTTTCTCTTTCAGTACACAATTTGGAACTTTATCCCTAAGAATCTGTTTGAGCAGTTCAGAAGGATAGCCAACTTCTATTTTCTCATTATCTTCCTTGTACAGGTAATAACACACAGAAATACACATGAACACTCCCATTTCTTTGCAGGTTTAGGTTTGCCTCTCAGATGGTGACAAGTCAAGCGCAACCTCAGTCTTCCTGGCCTTAATACGAATTTGTATGTGCGTGAGTGAGTGACTCATCGACTTCTAGGGACCGGTAGCATAACAAGTCTGCCTCATTCCTAGGACATTACACCCACACGCTACGTTATGTGTGTCTTCACAGCAATCCTGAAGTGGTAAGCCTTCACTAAGCACCCGTCAGCCCGTGCCGAAGGAGAATTTCGCTTTCAAATGTTCAGCCTTCTCCTAATTTATTTGGGCATGTGTACTGAAGCAGAATTGACTTCACTCAGTCTAAAAAAAAATTAAAAAAAATCTCTTTTCAACCACTCATTCAAATCTTTGAAGTTACTAAGTGAGTCATGATAGAAACACTAAGAGGACGTATCTCTTGCTTCTGTGTTCGTTGTTCCACATTCTTCCCTAAACTATTATATGCTAGTCTGCAAACAGTGTTTCATGTGATCTTTTGTAAAAAGAAAATGCCTGAAAATATGTTTGTAAATTGATTCATGAATAAAAAGTATAATAGGACTGAAGGGTAGAGTTTTTTTAAACATTTGCTTTGAAGGATGCTTTGGCTTTTATTTCTGTATCACAGGGGGAGGGGGGGAGTTTAACTTAGTAATCGTTTCATGGTTTGCGTTTATGTGGGTGTTTCTGAACTGGCAGTTAACCTTTGAGGGAAGTTATCGAGATTTCCTGTGTGACACATTAGCCACTACTTCTCTCTGTTGTCTTTCTAGTTGATGATAGACACCCCAACTTCCCCAGTCACCAGCGGCTTGCCTCTCTTCTTTGTGATCACAATAACTGCCATAAAACAGGTGAGAGCACACAGGGACATTATAGCTTCATTTTTGTTGGGCTGAAAATGGGGAACTTACGTGCATGCAGTGTCATTAAAATTAGATTAATCGTAGTCAACATATGTTTCAACTTGGTTTAGTATTCAGTTCAAGTCAAATTGATTAAGAAAACTTAAACAACTCCTGTCAATTTCACAATGTCAAATTAATGAAAATGTGAAAAGACTGTATTTGATTCAGGATGCTTTATTTCAAAAAACAGTAAAGAACATGACAGTGATATGAAAAGTTGTGCTTTGAATAACTTGAGCAGCTATTGGTCACTTCAATTGATCAGTAACTAGTTGTGTCATCACCGCTTCCCCCTCGCTAATCAATAGCGCTCTCAGGTTGCTGTATGTGATCGATTACTGAACACACTTCTCCGTAGGGCTACGAGGATTGGCTGAGGTACAAAGCTGACAACGAGGTGAATGGGGCTCCCGTGTTTGTGGTTCGCAGTGGAAGTCTCGTGCAGACAAAATCCAAGAACATCAGGGTAAGATGGAATATACGATGAGAGAGAAAAGTGTTGCTCTTTGTTTGAGATCAGCACGGCCCCTCGACCAACGCCAAGCATCATGTTTGTTATTGGGGAATAACTTCAAAGTGTTCTCAGCTCACAGCTAACCACCATACATACTTTCAACTGGGCTGTTAAATTCCTGCTACTCAAGGCAGAGTTTCTGTAGATGTAATCTGTACTAATACACCAATGTATTTTTAAAAAATTTTTTTATTAAGAACCTGCACACAGTGGCACAAGGAGCAAAGTTGCAAAACAATGTAGCGAGTGGTGTGCTATCTGCTTGCCACATTAATTAGACACACAATGCCAAATTGCCTCAAACTGACAGTATGAAAATTAAATACTGTATCAATTTAATAGGCTATTTGGGCAGTGCTCACTCCACATAGAACGCACTGGGACTCATCACTTCCAGCAAACTTCACAGAGAACAGTGAGAGCAAAATGCCATCACTGATCTGTTTTTACCCAAATATTATCTTGTGTAGCTAAAACCCCAAAACTCCGTCATCACGTTGTTCCCGACCAGACCTGTTTGTAACCGGCTTGGTAGCAACGTTACCTCCACTTCCCTGTGTATGTGTCGAGCACTTCATGAAACACAAGAGCAGAGGGTATCAACTATTGTCTTACATTTTAGCATCATTTAATAATTCTGCTGCCGTGAGACTTCTAGACTTGCTTATTGTTTTGTTTATGGACTTGCCACGTCTAACTTCAACTTGCTTCTTGAATAACAGCTATATGTCGCTTGCTGGGGAAAAAAAGGGAATCATTTATACTTTCTACGTTTTTTAGTTCGTTGACAAACTTTGTTTCCACTTTGGTCCATAAATAATTTGGTTTATTTACACAAAGTACCCGTACAAAAATGTAAATTAGAAATTGAATAACACACCCAAGAGCAAAAAATACAATTAACATTAAAGTGTTGATTTAAAACTGTGTTTTTTTGTTTGTTTGTGTACGCACTCGCGCAGGTGGGGGACATTGTCCGCGTGGCTAAAGATGAGACGTTCCCCGCTGACCTGGCGTTGCTGTCGTCGGATCGTGCAGATGGCACCTGTCACATCACCACTGCCAGCCTTGATGGAGAAACCAACCTTAAGGTCCGTCTGCGTGTGTCTATCCTATTATAGCTTTGGGAGTACATCCCAATGCAGTGCCTTGCCAAGTAGAAGTCAAGCTTTGGGGTATTGGTGCATTGACAAGAATCAGAGATACAAATCCTCATAAGAATATTAGAAAATACTATATAAAATATGTACAATGTAACTGTGGAAAAGGAAAGAACGCCCAAAGATAGTTGGGAATATCCGGGGTATGAAAACTTTCAACAGACAGACTTTTACTAATTTTTGTGGCGCAAACCACCATGGCTGGTTAACGAGCAAAAGTTACATTTAGTCAAAGAGTTTACATTTGTGTCCCGTAAGGCCTGTCAAACGTGTGAATGCATTTCCAAAACAGATTTTAATCTTTTTAATCTAACGATTGGTCAGAACATCTGGTGTGATGGGCAGACCTCTGGGTGTCAGTCATATGAGTAACGCCAGCCTGTGAGTGCCATAAGAGTGCATGTCTTGGAAAAAAGTATTTAAATGGCTTGGATACAATATTATTATTTCGATGCTTTACATATCTTATTTAGAAAGTCCTCATCCGTCCCGCCACCACCCACACAGTCTTGCCGGAGGCGATGTTTCTTAATGGCCTATCTAACGAGGTGTTGATGATTCTGTAACAGTTTATTTATATTTTATCGTGGGTTTTTAGTGTTGGCCTAGATACGTGTTTGTACAATCTTTGAACCATTTGATATTTTTAGAAATTGCTGTCCCAGCTGTGTTTGGGCGAGGTCCGAATATTGTGTGTGTTAAGGAAGGTCCGAGGGTTAGAAAGTTAACAGTGGGTCGACTCTGAAAGGCATTCAAGAATGTTTCCTCAAATGCTAGTGAAGGTAACAATGCCACCTATAAGACTGCTGATCATATCGTGATCGTACCTGTACTCAGTACTTTCCCCTGGAGTACAATGCTGCCTTGCACTTCCATGTGCTACACGAACATTTAGCAATTTCTTAAGCAATCGTATCCACCTGTTGGTTGGTTGGAGCAGATTCATCTGTCACCTCACATTTGACATTTTCCCTCCATACAGTCAGAATACCGGTTGAGGTGCAGCCTCCTCTCCTGCAAAGCAGGCTGTAGATCCAGTTGTCTCTAGTTTGAACATCTTTGTCCAATTCTAAACCAGATGTCCCTTTCGTCAGCCGTAACTGTATTTGTGCGTTGTGAATGTTTGTAGACCCACTTCTCTGTGGCGGAGACAGCAGTGTGTCAGTCGGTGTCCCAACTTGAGGCTCTGGAGGCTGTCGTGGAGTGTCAACAACCGGACGCTGACCTGTACAGGTAAGGCGTACCTACGTGAACACACCTTCAGCATGAGGTCTCCAAATACCACTTTAGAAGCCATATGATTAAAACGTGGTAGAGATATGTTATTAAATAGACAAGTTGAGATGAGCTTCATTGCCTCTTCAACAACCCCTCTTCCTCTCGTCTTTCTCCGCTGGCTACTTTAGGATCGATCAGTGTATTTTTAGATGAGGCAGTTTTTTTCCCTTCCCCTTCTCCTGGTCGCTGTTTCCCTCACCTGCTCAACATTTGCTGCATTTAAATGCACTTCACTAAAGCAGCCATTGTGAGATTTCCACAGTAATCTGATTTCTTCAGTGTCATATTAACCAGAAACCTGGTTTCTTTAATCAGATTAGGGGATTAAGAAAAACCTTGTTAGTATACAGCTGGAGGAGCCTAATTGTATTCACTACACCAGGTTGCTCAAGGTGTTATTATTGTGTGTGTGTGCATGACCAATGCTCCACATAGGGAACATATCACTGTGGCAGCAGGGTGAAAAGTAAGGGCTTTACTTTATTAAAATAATATGACAAGTCCAGCTGATATTAACATTTCCCATGCTTGAGCAGTTGTTCTTTTGTTAACATGTATACACATTCTCCCAGTTAACATGACGCTGTTCACCCCAGGGCTTAGTAAACACATTATAGAAGTGCATGGCAAAGCCTTTCGCATATTTCTTGCATTTCCAAGATTTCTTCCAGTAGCCCGCTTACCAATGTGCATGTGATCGCAGTCACACCACTCAACGGAAATGCTTTTGGTGTTTTCCAGGTTCGTCGGTCGGATTACGGTGACTCAACATGAAGAGGAGATCGTCAGGTGAGACCGGTTTCATCCAGCAGCTTTTGCTAATGATGAGTGAATAATTGTGTGATCAAGCTTAGGCCTGATAAACGGACATTGCCAATAAGATGAGCATTAGAAACATGGCCTTCTGATTAGTGAAAGGTCTTATGCCAAAGATACACCATTAGTCCAATACGATGGAACAGTCGTGGAGGCTTCTAGCAGAGCGTTACAAAAAATTTCAAAATGAGAAACCACAGAAGATGTGTTAGACTCATGGACTGGTAAGTATTTTGAGTTTATATCAAGACCCTATCTTGTCTTGTTTGTGCCAAAATCTTAATGCCACATCCATCTTTCTCTGTATTTATGCTGTTTTCGTTTGCTTTTATGTCAGGTCGCTGGGTCAGGAGAATTTGCTGCTGAGAGGAGCCAGGTTGAAAAATACCAAAGAGATTTTTGGTGAGACAATACAGTTGAAACTTATAACACAGTAGTTAATTCACAATCAATACATGCAGTCAATACACTGTTTTGGGAGCAGCTAGGGGGTGAAATGATTTCTTACAACGGGGAGTTTCAAGTTTAACTGAAAGAGAAAGACAATATGCAGCTGCTCAAGAACCGATTGCTTCTGAATTGCCTCCAGCAGATATTAGAAGCATGATAAATAGCCCCGACAGAGCTGTAACATAAACAAGCCAAACTCTGTTAACATCTTGAGTAGGACAATCCACTTATCATATGGCTGAAGTTTGGTTGTGTTCACCAAAGTCTTTTGGTTGACTTAATGCTTCCATGGTGGCTTTGTGTATAATGTTGCAGTTTTTTGACGTAGAGAACTTGAGCCAATGACCTACCATGTTCCATGTAAATGTGGTTTCCTATGTTCTCATGACTTCATGACCAAGTCTGTCAATAGTCCAATATGCCATAAGCCCGATATAATACTTCAACAAACTGTACTGTTGCAGGTGTGGCAATTTACACTGGGATGGAGTCCAAGATGGCCCTCAACTATAAGTGCAAGTCCCAGAAGCGCTCTGCAGTGGAGAAGTGAGCGCTTTACGTTAACTTTCAGTGTTAGCAAAAATAATGCTCTGAAGATGTGGTTAATTTAACATTCAATTATAAATCATGTTCCTGTGTCAGGTCCATGAATACCTTCCTCATCATCTACCTCGGCATCTTGCTGTTTGAGGCCATCCTTAGCACCATCTTGAAGTACGCCTGGCAGGCTGAAGACAAATGGGACCAGCCTTTCTACAACCAAGAGACGGAACAAGAGAGAAACAGCAGTCCGGTAAGTCTTCTTTGCATTAATTATCAGAAGAATGCATTCCTATCGATCTTCCATTTGTAAGTAGTGCAGGCTTTAGTTGACTTCTGTCTCTTTCTTTTTTCCTCCACTCTCACAGCACCAAATAATAACAGTATTTTTCTCTCTGCTGCCAATAGAAGTTTATAGAGAGAGTCAGTGAAGACAAAAAGATGAGCCCCCGCTTGAATCCACATGTGCCTGCACACACACACACACCGAGTCCTCGACGGGTAGGGCGGTTTTAGAATGTGTAGATTCTGTGACAAGGATTAGGAGAGAAAGTGTCATTCATGGGGACAGTCTGCCGGCCTATCAGCCTACCTGCCAACACTAATCAGTCCGAGGGAACAGCAGCCTCAGCGGGGGAACAAACAGTCCAGTGCATTTGTCTCTCTTCTTCCTGGAAAGAAGAATACCAGCAACAAATGAATGGCTGTGTTTTCACATTGAGTATGACAGGTGCTCCAGAAACCTTTCAGGATACCCTTTTAGTGATGATTGCATGTCTCCACATCACAGCGTTCTCCTCTCTCCAGGGAATCTACTGGTCCTTCTGAAAAATGTCTACATTTAAGGCCGTAAGATTACAATATCCATGTCCCTTAGTTCCCTTTTTCTAATGTTTTTTATTAAGTTGGGGCTCAATTCCAGGTTAAACGTAGATAAACCTGGCTTTTTGTATAACTGCAGATACTCGCTCACTGTGGTCGTCTCTCACTCTCCTTTCCTGTCACACCAAGCCATTAACTCTGTGATGGGAATTAATGACCATGGCTGCTTTGATTTAGATTAGAAGGATCAGATGTGTTGCTCAGATTCAGCATGTAGGTGTTCCACTCTTTGGGCGCATTCACACCTAACCTGTTTGGTTTAGTTAAAAGGAACTACGACAGTTAATTTTGGCTGGTGGGAAAGCGTCAACCCCTGGTGCGGACCAACCAACACATACCAGTCTACATATACCAGTATGGTTTGTTTGTGGTGTGAAAAGCCAATTAACCAACCGCAAGGTTTAAGGCTGGGAAATATGGGATTTTAGCTTCACTATAATACAACCATCTGCAAATGGAATCAGAATCCACTTGATTGGGCAAAAAATTTGACCCGGCCCAAATTCATCTTCACAGTTTTGAGCTGGTCTCCAGGTTGTTGTGACCACATCAGAGGGTCAGCTGTTCAACCGCCCGTCAGACTCATCACCCTCCCGGATGAGGCCGATGACCGTGGTGTCGTCTGCGAGCTTCAGGAATCGTTAGTGTAGAGGGAGAAGAGCAGTGAGAAGAGCACACATCCCTGGGGGGCGCTGGGGCTGATAGCCCGGGTGCTGGATGACATTTTTCTTTTTTCTAGCCTCACCATCAGTGAAATTTGTTTAGGAAGCAATATATAATATATAAAGACGAGTAACATGAACTGATCACAAGTCATTGTGTAAAAACACACTTGCACTGAAGGACATGAACTGATTATATTTGGTGGCTCAAAGGTCAAAGTCACTTGTGACCTCACACAACAGGTGTTTGGCTAAATGTGAGACAAATGAAAAATTTTATAAAATTAAGTAATTCCATTTCGGACCTTCATTGATGTAAATACAGCTTCCTCTGGTTCCTCGAGGCGGTAATTCTCATTTCTGTTCTTTTTCAACCTCTCCATCTTGCTTTCAACAACAATCCTAATCGTTTGTTTTTTACCCCTAAAGTTCAGTTGACATTGATTTATCTTCCTATCTTGATAAACTGGTTGTTTGTGTTCTCATTGCCTTGACCCCCTCTTGTGTCATTCTAATACAGTTCACCCTCATCCCTCTTTAGATCTTGAAGTTTATCTCCGACTTCTTGGCATTTCTGGTCCTCTATAACTTCATCATCCCCATCTCGCTCTACGTTACTGTGGAGATGCAGAAGTTCATGGGGTCCTTTTTCATTGGCTGGGATTTAGACCTATACCACGAGGAAAGTGACCAGAAAGCTCAGGTCAACACCTCTGACCTCAATGAGGAGCTGGGACAGGTGAGCAATACAAGTGCGGGAACGCATGCATGTAGAATGGGAGAAAGGATACGTATACCGATACATACATACACATTTACTTTATGATATCATGTTCATGTAGTCTCTGTAATTTAATAGTTATTGTTTTTCAGGGAATATGCCTATTTGCATATGGAACTTAATTCAATTGTTTGTATTTAAGTACATAATGAACCCATAAATTGTCCTCATAGGATAAAAAGGAACTTCACCTTCGCCTCACCTTTAGTGCACAACAACAAAATACTCAACTTGCGTGTTTTTGTTTCCAAGGTGGAGTACGTCTTTACAGATAAGACGGGCACGCTAACGGAAAACGAGATGCATTTCCGTGAGTGTTCAATTAACGGAGTCAAGTACCGGGAAGTTAATGGGAAACTGGCAGCAGAGGGAATGACTGACGATTCACCAGATGGTTCTACGCCTCACCTGGTAAATCCAATTACATTTATTTCCTTTTGGAGGACACACACACACACACACACACACACTGTACATCGACACTGTTCTCACTTCTTCCATCAAACGAACACAACTATAGCATAGGACTTAATTAAACTGAAGTGTTACAGATGTACTTTTGCCTCAGGCCATTCATGTAATTAACAATATATAATTGTGTCTAATGCAGTATGATTTGGGATTGTCAACAGCATGTGATCCAAATGTACAAACATACAGTTTGTGCATCATAAGCTCTTCATCAAATCTACCTGATGATGATGACAGTGTGTCACCTTTATGATAAATAATGATGGTGTCTCTTTCTCCATCGTACCTCCCTCTCCATCCAGATCGGTGATGAATTGTTGTTCCTCAAGGCGGTGTCATTGTGCCACACAGTTCAGATCAGCTACGACCAGCCGGACTGCCTGGTCGGGGGAGGAGACTCGTTCTCCCATGCAAACGGTTTCTCGTCCAGTCACATGGAATACTACGCCTCTTCACCGGACGAGAAAGCTTTAGTGGAGGCAGCAAAGAGGTGCAGATACATTAGAGCTCCATCCCTTCTCTTCTGGAAATGTACTGCTTCGGTTGAAGCCAGCTGTTCGTCCAAAGGCGCTCCAGCCTTTATCCTCGCCGTTTCCACCAACCATCACCACTGAAACCCAGTTCAGCCCCTTTCCATTGCATTGAGCAAGGTTACCTGGTTGTTTACTCTTGTCTTTCTGGACAATGGCTGACACATCTGTGAGCCCACCCCTCTCTTCTTGTACCGTAGTCCTCCTGGGTGGCAGTTGGCGAGGTCACTGCACATAAACCTTAAACTGCTCAATATATAGTTAAACTAATTCTCACTCACAATAATTCCCTACATTCAGTGATTACGATGAGTGTATATTATGGGGGCATCAGAATGTGCTCAAGGCGACCAAATTGGTTTCTTTGCCCGGACTTCCCTAATGGCTACTTTTCCAACAGGCTTGCTACTCCATATCCTCGTGACATTTTTTAATTTATTCAATTCAGTTCATTTTGTATCGACCAAAATTACAAATTTGCCTCAGAGGAGGATCGCTCTCCCCGAACGGACCGAAGCAATGGATGTCATGTGTACAGATGAACAGCGTTACAGAGTTACAACACATTTAATGAATATGACAGAAATGTATAAATAATTAGTAGTAGACATGGACCACGATCTAGATTTCTACAATCCGTGAAACAGAAGGAGAAACAGAGGAGAGGGGGGCCAGGCCAGGGGATTCAGGAGTCATGACCGAGAACCAGCTTCAGACACAGCCAGGTCCAATGAGACGTGCAGTCACAAAGACTCCGAGGAGGAAGTAGAATTGGTAATGTGGAATGGAGAGATGTAAATTCATCCATAAGGAGAGAGAGAAGAGGAGATGGGTGCTCAGTGTATCCTAAAACATTCCCCAGCAGCCTATAAGCCTATAGCAGTATATCTAGGGGATGGACCAGGTGAACCTGATTCAGCCCTAACTATAAGCTCTGTCAAAGAGGAAAGTCTGAAGTCTACTCTTATATGAGGTGACTGTGTCGGCCCCCTAGACTGAAAATGTAGGCTGGTTCCATAAAAGAGGAGCTTGATAACTGAAGTCTCTGGTTCCCATCCTACTTTTTAGCACTCTAGGGACCACAAGTAGCCCCACATTTAGTGAACGCAGCTCTCTAGTGGGGCAATATGGTACTACAAGCTCCTTAAGATATGATGGAGCATCACCAATCAAGGCTTTGTAGGTGAAGAGTAGAATTTTAAAAGTGATTCTTGATTTTACAAGGAGCCAGTGCAGAGCAGCTAGTGCAGGAGTGATGTGATCTCTTTTCTTAGTTTTAGTGAGAACACGAGCTGCAGCATTCTGGATCAACTGGAGGGACCTAAGAGACTTATTAGAGCAGCCTGATAATAAGGAGTTGCAGTAATCCAGTCTAGAAGTCACAAATGCCTGAACAAGTTTTTCTGAATCTTTTTGAGACAAGATGTGCCTGATTTGCCGGGTTGAGTGTATTGTGCCAGCTCACTTTGCACTGCTGCACATGCATGAACCAGAATAGCAGGTGTGCTTGAAAAGGGCCACGCAGTCCGTGTGCCCTAACATCTACCAATTTGCATTCGTCATTAAGCTGTGCTGATGAATAGCCTGAGTGGAGTGCTATAGCTAAACATGTTAACTTGGAAAGGCCCCATTCCTTGCAAAAACATCCTAATTTTGATCTTCAACCTGTTTTTAGAACTGTAGTCTGTTTTTTCTCTCCTCAGGATTGGAGTGGCCTTCACTCGCTCCAGTGGAGATACCAAGGAGATCAAAACATTTGGCAAGTCAGAGAAGTATGTGTAACTCTATCAACCTCTTAAATGACAAATACATATGCCATAAAAATCAATACATCTAGACTGCAAACAGAAAAGTGTTTGTAAGCTGAAAGAGTCTGTTTTCTGATTCCAAAGTCAGTGCATCGCTTTCCTTCCCCAGATATAAAATGCTCCATCTGTTGGAGTTTGATGCAGACCGCAGGAGAATGAGCGTCATCCTGGAGACTCCCTCAGGTAACGACACCTTTAACTAGTGCTTTTAGCATTATTCACTAAAAACGTGTTTATATGTTCAAATTTAAGACTGGAAATATAAGAAAATGCATTAAAATGGTTTTAGAGAGTGCAAATGAATACGTTTAGATTTTTCACAACTTTATTTTGTGACCAAATGCACAATTTGTCATTGTATTCGTAGTATTTCCGCAGTGTATATTCATTTGTATTGCTGTCTTGACTTTCAAGGTGGCAAAGTGCTGTTCACCAAGGGCGCAGAGTCGGCCATCTTGCCTTTCACTACCAGCGGTGAGATAGAAAAGACGAGACTGCACGTTGACGAGTTTGCCTTGGTAAGATTTTATTTTACAAAAATGTGTATGTTGTCTCAGGTTTTCCAGCCGCTTGCACTATTACTGCTCTATAACACTTTCATTCAGAGGGTATTAGTCTGTAAACCCACGTCACATTTGTTGCAGAGATTTTGATGCGTTTGCAACACTTCATATACATATCGTATTCCTTCAGATGAATGTAGTTTCTTTTTTTTGGTAAGTCACAAACTACCTGTGACGGTCTGAGTTGATACCATTTTCAATATTCATCTTTCCCGATTCAAAGATGGGTAGATAAGCAGACATTTGAGACCCATTGAATGTAATTCATACACATTTGCCTCTTCAAAGATTTTATTGACAGAAAAAAATCCTTCTCAATCTATTAATGAAACCTTTCAATATCCCTCAACTGCCTCTTGGTCCATATGTTCAGTATTGCATGTCTCTGTGTGTCGGCCTGGCATTTCCCCGCGTTGAAGTGATTACTTTTGGCTCTGGAGCACCGTGTTCCCATTAGACTGTAAATGCTTCACCACAACAGACACACACACACACACACACACACACACACACACACTATCATCGGACGTCAGTACTCAGGAGTCGGTGCTCTACTGGGTTGATTTGTGGTCGTTTTCCCCTCAGGCCGGTTCTGTGATTTAAAGCCAAGCTCTGATAAAACAAAATGTTCTGCTCTTTCTCTCTTCATCCGTTCGCCTCGCTTTCCTTTTCTTCTCCTCCTCACCCTCTTGACTTCGCAGCGTTAACCTCTCGTCTCTAAACAAGGTTGTTCTTTCAGTTTGACATGATGACATCATTTTGTATCATAACATCTTTCTTCCTTTCTCTATGTTCTCTTGTTTTTTTTTCTTTGTTTACGACTTATATCCTGACTCGTGTCCCATGTTTTCTCGTATCCCCGTCATCCACCCTCCTCCTTCTCCTCCTCCCGCTGTAGAAAGGTCTGCGTACCTTGGTTGTCGCGTGTCGCCACTTCAGCCCAGAGGAATACGTTGATGTGGACAAGCATCTGAATGCTGCCCGCACCGCGCTGCAGCAGAGAGAGGAGAGGCTGCAAGAGGCCTTCGCCTACATTGAGAGAGACATGCATCTGCTGGGAGCAACCGGGGTCGAGGACAAGTACGGAGCCTAACAAATACATTTGAATATATTGGTATTGTCCCTCCTAAAAACTAGTTCTCATCCTATTTTTCACGTCTGGTAGAACTCTGTACATGTTTAGTATATTCTAAACAGAAAGCAGTAGCACAATGGATGTGTTTAGGTTCCCCTCTTTGGTCGCCCATTGTGTAGTACAGTGTATATTTACTTATGCCTCCAGGAGGAATAAGTTGCTTTAAATCAGTAGTTGCTGGCTTTTTAGCTTTTTACAGTATGGCTACTTGTATTAAATTAAAGCCACTGAATGGAATACGTGATTCAATATCATCTGAAAGTCACTTCAGTGGCCCAGTTATGATATCTAAATCATGTGTTGCCACTAGCACTGAGTAAATAACATATAGTTAATGTTTAGATTCATGTATTGTGGCTCGAAAATTATGTTTAGGTGCCTCCTGTGCATTTAAAGCCACGTTGGCTGTAGGGGTGACAGTGTAGGTGGACTGTGTAGACTGAAATATCCCAGCAGCTACGGATAGATAGTCTTGATGTTAGTAAACGTTCACGGTCCACAGAGGACGAGCCTTCTGACTGGTGATCTCCAGACCTTTCTGCTAACGACACCAGCAGGTCCACTTTGTTTAAAAAAATGTTTGTGTAAAATGTATGGATAGTCAAGTTCCCCAGAACGTAAATGTTAATAACTTCTGTGATCTCTTGACTTTTCATTGAGGGCCATTATCAGGTCAAAAGTGTAATTTGTCCAATACTTTAGTTTGTGACCAAACCTGAAAACCTAATTACATTCTCGTTGGCCTCAGTTGCACTTTGTGTTTAGTGCTAATTAGTAAAGGTCAGCATGCTGAACTAAGATTGGGGACCATGGGAAACATACCTGTTCACCGTCAGCGTTTTTGCCTTTCATTGTGAGAGCATTGTGACATTAGCCTTTAGTTCAAAGCTAAATGTTGCCTTTAAAGACTGTAATGGCTGCAGACTCCTAGTGTTGTGAAACGTTTTGTTGCTAGAAAATGGCAATAGACCATATGTAACAAAACAAAAACAGTTTGATGTCCGAGAAAAACTGTCATTAAGAAACCGTAAGGAAACGCATGAGCGGAAACGGAAAGATAAACACAGTGGACGTGAGGATCTTCAACAAACAATGTGGAGTCAGCGGTGAGGAAGATGTCGCCCCACTGGGCCACTTCTCTGGAAATGAATGTTGATATGCGTTTGCATCGGCTCGCCATCGGCTCCTCCCATGAGCCTCTTCTCCCTCTCCATGTATCACTCCTGTTCTGTTTCTGGAATGAATTCCTCCTGCAGCACACATGGAAACAATCAAAGGATCTCCTGTATCATAAAAGACGTCATTAAAATGTCCCTCTGTTTTGAGACTGTTAGAATAGTGTTATGCTGACAGGCATGGTCGTATTATTAATAATCAGTGCTGCCCAATATCAGAGACAACTTTGACCCTGTCGAGACCCAGGGGACGCGGAGGCAAGATTCACAACACAACAGGAGACCCAGAGGGGTTTTGCCACCCCTCCTCCTGGTATTGGAGATGGAGAACATGCAGCCATGGACCTTTTAGTTTCATGTGTTGCTGTTGAAGAAGTCTGTTCAAACTAGGGCTACTCATTTATCTAACAATAATGTATGAGTTACGTTTGCTTGTTTGTTTTGAAGCAGGTTTGTTCTTGCCTATTCTCAAATAGATGTATTGAATGATGGACTCTGTTGTTTACTAACACGCCTGCGTGGCTTAACCGCATTACATTCACAGCTGTAAAACCACAGGTAAAACTGCCAGCTAGCGTCATCCCTTCACCCACAACGGGTGTACAACATTTTCCTTAGTTATTTGTTACCTGTGGATGGATCTAATGTTACACATGGGGATCACTGGAAGCTTTGCATATACAGTACATGCAACATGAGTACATGGTTTATATTCTCTTCCTCCCTCGTCTGTCAGACTTCAAGACAAAGTCCAGGAGACCATTGAGGCTCTGCGGATGGCAGGGATCAAAGTATGGGTGCTCACGGGGGACAAACACGAGACGGCGGTCAGCGTCAGCCTTTCCTGTGGCCACTTTCACCGCACCATGAACATCCTGGAGCTTCTGCAGCAACGTTCTGATAACGAGTGTGCCGAGCAGCTCCGCAGACTGGACAGGAGGTGAGTCTTTTGACCCTTGAATATACACTGTCTCTTTAAATGCATCTTGAATCTTTGTTTTCTAAGGATAATGGAGCTCTTTAACTATTAGATGAAAAGTTAAGTTTTATTTGGATACCATGGCTTTGATTGATGTCCTGTTATTAATGTCTGCATCGGTGTAAACCGGTCTGGACCTCAACTTGTTCTCTGGTTTTTATGATTCATGTTTTTATGGTTTACAACACCTAACAGCATAATTTAATATGGCATGTGATTGGAGTTGTTGCTCGTGGTTCTTCTCGTTCCTGTCCCGATACACCAAGTTTCATGTGCTGTACTTTGTTCTCTCTTCTCCAGGATAAAGGAGGACCATGTCATTCAGCACGGGTTAGTCGTGGATGGGGCCAGTCTGTCTTTAGCCTTGAGGGAACACGAGAAGCTCTTTATGGACGTTTCTAAAAACTGTTCAGCTGTGCTGTGCTGCCGCATGGCCCCGCTACAGAAAGCTAAGGTACCAGTCCTCACCACACACACTCACACACACACACACTAAAGTACATTACCCTCAGACTGTCCAGAGGTCATTTTCCCTTGGTTCTGTCCAGGTGGTGCGTCTTTTGAAAACCTCCCCAGAGAAACCCATCACTCTAGCGATTGGAGATGGAGCAAATGATGTCAGTATGATACAGGAAGCGCATGTGGGCATAGGTAAGCGCACGCACGCACACACACACACACACACACACACAAACAATAAATATGGTCCCAAAGTCTCACATTCTGCAGTGTGTCCTCCAATACGTGTGTGTGTGTGTGTGTGCATATTCAGGTATCATGGGGAAGGAGGGTCGCCAGGCTGTGAGAAATAGTGACTATGCAATTGCCAGGTTTAAGTTCCTGTCCAAACTGCTGCTAGTCCACGGTCACTTCTACTACATTCGAATAGCTACACTTGTACAGTACTTTTTCTACAAGGTGAGTAACGTAACTTTCTCTGCACATGCTTTCCTTTTATATATATATATGTATGATAATCCATTGTTTTGAACAATGCCTGCAGAATAAGTCTAACAAACGCAACGAGACTATGAAAGGCCAAATCCCTATTCACTGAAATGTTTTTAATGTTTCGTTCCCTCACTCTGTCTTTTCTAGAATGTGTGTTTTATCACGCCACAGTTTTTATACCAGTTCTTCTGTCTGTTTTCACAACAAGTAAGTGTTTTATCTCTCCTCTCGCTCATATGTCACTGAGTTGTTTGTGCTTTGAATGTTGACTACATAACTATTCCAACTCTTTTCAAAGCTCGTCTTTGGATGAGGCAGCTTGATATCCAGTTTTATTACCGTTTTTAATTTGATATTATTTTTAAGTTTCGAAATACTCAACATGCCAGAACTTCATTGGTAATATTTCATGAGTTTTACTTATTGCTTTGAGCCATTCAAAGTTGTTTTAACATTTAAACAGTGGATTTCACATGTTAAAGTCTTAACATTTTAATACAATATCGCTTTAGGTTTAATTGTTTATCAAACCATCATTAACATCATGTCTGTTGCTAAACTTTGAGTCCGTTATTAAGGTTACTGCTTTGGTCCAAGACAAAAATCTACCATTTCTTTCTTACTTTGTCTGACACTATTGAAGCACTTTGCGTGTTTGGTCTGAGTTAAGGTCGATGACGGACGTCCGTCTCAGATAACAGGTCGGTGTGAAGTTAAATGTGGTCTCTGTCCTTCCCAGACTCTGTATGACAGTGTTTATCTGACACTGTACAACATCTGCTTCACCTCGCTGCCCATCCTGGTGTTCAGTCTGTTTGAGCAGCTGGTCCACCCACACGTGCTGCAGAGTAAACCCGCCCTGTACAGGTATGTTTACGTGTAATCCGGCGGTGCACACTGCAGATAAGCCTTAACTGCTCGTGGGAAGCTTTTTGTAATATATTTTATATATTTGAAAAATATCCGTGCTGTTTAACAAAGATATTTTTGTAACATTTTAAGTAACATTTATGTAAACAACTTGTTTGTATCCTACAGGGACATCAGCAGGAATTCTCTGCTGTCTTTCCGGACGTTCCTGTACTGGACTTTGTTGGGTTTCCTTCACGCCTTTATCTTCTTCTTCGGATCCTATCTACTGATGGGCGAGGACACCTCGCTTATGGGCAACGGACAGGTGTGTCCTTGGCTGTGTGTGTTTGTGTATGATGTGCTGTGTGTTTACAGAAGGATCATTAGACAAGAAAAGGTTCTGCTCAGAGGATTTACCAAAACATTTTAGGAAAATGTTGATTCAGGAAACGAATGATAGATTTAATAGCTGTGTGTGTGTTATGAGTTATTGTTACTGATGGGGCTGGTTTCCTGTTGGACGTTCTTCACTCACTCCATTTAATCTTGCTATTTTCTTATTTGTGTTTCCCTCATTATTTAGTTTTTTTAATAGCCTTGTGTACAGTATGTTTGTCTCTACTACTGTCATCCACTTGTTGACAAGTACGTTGTAGTAATCGTATCATATCCTCTGTTTCTCTCTCTCTGATTCTTCATCATCTGTTTCCTTCTGTATTCTTTTCTGCTGCATATCTTTGCTGTCTGTCTCTCCATTTGAAGTTTGATATTTCAGAAATCCCTCACCCCTTTTGCACTCTCTCTCTCGCTTGTCTTTTCTTCTATCTTTGGTTGATTTCTCTTTTTTCCTTCTGCCTTCACGCTGTGCATGTCTTCAGATCTTGCGAGCTAACAGGCAGCTGGTAAGAGTCTGCTCGACAGTGTAATGTGTCTTCTTTGGGAGGGGTTAATGAGAGGACTATCAGGATAATTGCTCAAACATTATTTTGTATATATGGTGATCAATGCTGTTTTGAAAATATGCCCATGTAAGAAGATCATGAACACATCTGCAGAGTTTGAGCTTCGTCAGTCAGACTGAGTGGTTGTGTGGATACATCTTCGTCACTATTGCAGCCAATCACCACTGAAAGCGTTTTTGCTGGTGTTCATTCGCACATCTCGCAGAACAGAAATGCTTCTATTTTAATAAATGTATCCCTCCACACTGGGTGAGACGAGCGTCTGATGGAGTTGTTTGATGAGCAACATTTACACTTTGTCTTTTCTTTGTTGTAGTGGGGACTCCAATTAGTTTTTGAGTGTTAAGATTACAGCAGGGTCCTGAATTTTCTGTCAAGAAAGCATTGCCAATAAGCACTTTATAATATTCCAGCAACATAATCAGTAAGTATAATGTACTGCATTGTAGTGAAGTTCATTCTCAACAACCTGAAGAAGATATGCAAGGCATCAAAATTGCATATAACCAGGAGGAACATACACTGATATTAAGCCTCTTGTTATATTGCTGGTAACTGGGTCCATGCATGTAAATATAGCCACTATTTCTCTGTTTGACTATTATAGTTTAATACTGTTTTATTAATAGATTAATGTTTGTTTTATAGATGTTCGGGAACTGGACACTTGGAACGCTGGTCTTTACTGTAATGGTCATCACAGTCACATTAAAGGTAAATTACTCCCAATCTTTTCTTCTCAACATATTTCTGAATGGTATTCGCTTTCTGTTTTAGACAAACGTTTACTTTTTTTCACTGTATTTCTCATGACCTTTAGACCTTTATTTTATTTCAAATATAATGTTGCTATCTTAACATATTGAGCTGTAAATGTGCCGTTTATCGGGTAATCATACTCGTGTCGGGAGGGTTTGGTTTAAACCGTTTCAAAAAACTGAATGTAGGCTATCTGCTTAAGACAAAACTGCAAAATTCCAAATCAGCCGAAGAAAAGTGAATGGCTGGTCAACCATAGTGTTTCATTGTTGTTTCCATATACAGGACTGTCTCAGAAAATTAGAATATTGTGATGAAGTTCTTTATTTTCTGTAATGCAATTAAAAAAACAAATGTCATGCATTCTGGATTCATTACAAATCAACTGAAATATTGCAAGCCTTTTATTCTTTTAAGATTTCTGATTATGGCTTACAGCTTAAGAAAACTCAAATATCCTATCTCTAAATATTAGAATATCATGAAAAAGTATACTAGTAGGGTATTAAACAAATCACTTGAATTGTCTAATTAACTCGAAACACCTGCAAGGGTTTCCTGAGCCTTGACAAACACTTAGCTGTTATAAATCTTTTTTTTAACTTGGTCTGAGGAAATATTAAAATTTTATGAGATAGGATTTTAGAGTTTTCTTAAGCTGTAAGCCATAATCAGCAATAGTAAAAGAATAAAAGGCTTGCAATATTTCAGTTGATTTGTAATGAATCCAGAATGCATGACATTTTTGTTTTTTTAATTGCATTACAGAAAATAAAGAACTTTATCACAATATTCTAATTTTCTGAGACAGTCCTGTATATATATGAAGTCAGCGATATATTTTTGTTAGCTGACAGCTTTATAGCATGTTTGGTTCCACAGGGACACACTTGGTTTGCCACAGTCCCAAAATATGAAATACAGCATATTGTGAAGTACACCTATAATGTCAATGGCCATTAACAGTAAATAATGTAACACTGGCTGGGGTCAAGTCTCTTTCACTTTATTGATGCCCTAACGGCCCCCGTCTCAGTGTTTTACACCAGCTTTCTTTTCCTCTCGTCTGTGTGTGTGTGTGTGTGTGTGTAGCTTGCATTAGAGACTAATTTCTGGACGTGGATGAACCATTTTGTGACGTGGGGTTCGATTGCCTTCTACTTCATCTTCTCTCTCTTCTATGGAGGCATCATCTGGTAAGAAGTTCTTACAGGAAGATCAGGATTTTTGTATATATTGTACGAAAGCTTTGTCATGTTGTAACGAGGTCTCTGCTCACTCTGCCATGTAGGCCGATCATAACACTTAATTACAGTACATTGGCAGAATACATTGCAGTGGCTAAACGTGATGGCTGTCTTAATACAAAGTGTTAAATCAACACATTTACATTTTTCTATATCCTTTCTTGTAATAAACTACTGTTAATGATGGTAAGTAGAGTCCATCATAGGACATACATCTACCTTCTAAGTACCTCTGAGCTCATACTTTGTCTGCATGGGGTTCCACATTACTTAAAATACTAAGATGGAAACACAATATAGAAATGATTTTTATATTTAAGGATGAACTGAAAAAAACTAAGCAAGACTCCAACTGCCAGTGAAACCCCAATATTCGGTGAACGGGTGAAAGTGAGAAGAGCCAGTTGCTGGTTTATTACCACCACTAAAGAGAAGCATAAAAGAAGAACTCTCTGCTGCAGTGTGTAACCATCGTGTCCACTCCCTCCAGGCCGTTCCTCCACTCCCAGGACATGTACTTTGTATTCGTACAGCTGCTGTCCAGTGGTTCAGCCTGGTTTGCCATTATCATCATCATCATCACTTGCCTCTTTCCTGATGTGGTGAAGAAGGTCTTCTATCGACATCTGCAGCCCACCAGCACACAGAAGAGTCAGGTAACATGGGGAGGAGGGGCAGAAAGTACAAGAGAAGACTTTCAAAGGGTTGTTGGTCGCAGCTTTGTAAAGAGCCGTTCCTCTCACCTGGTTATACTTGGTACAAAGGACTGGCATGGTTTCAAATTGCTGCACTGCAATCAACAATTATTGTAATTAGACCAATTACCTAACATATCTAACTAATTAAAAGTAATAAATAGCACAGGGAAGGCTAAACACGTTCTAGTATTTCTACAGTCAATTATATCCAACGTTGGACTTGGATAAGAACAATGGAAATCATATTTCCCGGAAGGTGCCAAGAGTCTGGAGGCAGGAAATTAAATACACTGTCAAGGTAACTCGAAGTCTAGACACAGAAAATATTACATTATTTAAATTTAAAAAAATTCTTAGCCTCTGTTATCACAAGTTCTCTACTCGTAATGACTGCTTTCTGATCGATACACACACATAGAAAAACAGTGTGTATGGTCATCTCTCAGCAGACCCACGCTGGTATCTTAATGATTAGTCCAGCTGGATATTGTTTATCTTTTATCTTCTGCCTTCCTCTTTTCAAAACTCTCCTTTTGTGAAAATGAGCTGCCTTTTTCAAGTTGTACCTTTGATGGGTTTTTGTTGTTTCTGCTCTAACGTGTGTGTTTCTGCTCTAACCTGTGTGTGTGTTTCTTCCTCCGATCCTCTCTGTACTTTCCTGGTGTAGCTGTATTCCAACAGTGTGGCGATAGATGATGACTTCATCGCTCTGCAGCCTCTTTCCAGAGCCAAGAGCCAGCTGGGCAAGCTTAGGTAGAGGAGACCGTTTCAGACCTGGGATTAAAATACCGTAATGCGGTGAACTCAAAGAAAACAAGTATCTCAGGGGTGCTTAATTCAAAAGCAATATCTCTCTACATTAGTAGTTTTGGGATGCATCTGTATACGTTTGGAAATCGATACCCAGCATTACTGGATTGCCCAGTTTCCCTGCGTAGACGCTGCGCCTTCTAAATTTAATTCAACTTCCATTTATTTGAAAATATATATTTGCACTTTCAAAAACCACCACACACAGTCCTTCTTTTTTTTTTGTTGCAATATACATAACTTGGTCAAATTAACTTTACATGATGTCCCTTAAAAATGAATTGGTGTTCTCTTTTTACACACTTCAGACTCACTATTAACTATGTATGATCAAAAATATGTCAGATAGAATTCGCAATATATTCAAAAGACAGTGTGAAACATTTGCTTGGAGGTTATCCGTGCGGAGGATAAGATGCTTAACAAAGCCAGCTGTTTAAATCTTATTTACAGCATAACATTGACAGCCTCTTCACAGAAATATTGCTTTAGGAAACAAGTGCTCCTGTTTGTGATCATTCAAACAATGTGGACATGTTCTTTCTCCCAGGTCTACTCTTGATTTAGTCCCACTGAGGCCTGTTTCCAACACTGGCAGTCCACTGACTGCAAAGACGTGTGCTGTTAATGTTGGAACCGCTGTGCTTCTGTCGTATCTATGCCTGCATGCCCACGCTAATCAGCATTCTCTGGGATTGAGATGGGGGTGGGGCACGAAACACATTGTGGGTTTTTGGGGCAGAGGAGCTGAAGCAAAAGTATTTGATATTAAGCATTTTACCGGCTGCATGTGTCGCATGTCAGTGAGAGGCCGACATAGAGAATGAGAGACGACCACCACTCCCGCCTGTTGAAGCATGTGACTGTCATCATAACTCCCCCGCTGCATGAACAAACGGATGAATGAGTGAAGGGATGAATTACTCAGTTGCCTTTATCACATAGCTCATTATATTGTGATAGCCGTGTTGTCAATTGGGGACACTTCAGGGTCCTGAGTGGTTCTGACTGTGTGAGCTCCTGCATCTGCATTAGTCCCAGATCAGAGCTCCGGGTCAGACCCGGCGCGTGGTCTAGTCATGCAACCTCAGTCTGGCATGTCGCACTCCTATTAAAGGGACGCATGGCGCAGACAATCACAACAGCCCTTTTATCTGGAGCATGCTCCGTCCTCTTGACATCGTGTCAGGTTGCATGGTTTCAGTAGACTTCTTGGCTGCATGGCGGACTGGGCCCGATGTGTCCTGTTGGGAGCATGACGGACTCTCGGGTTATCACCGCTGTGCTACACCGATGACTTGGAGAGCGCGTGCTGTCGCAGCACATCTCGGTGTAAACAGCCCGCGAGGAGAAGGCTACCAATCGCGTGAGCTCTCATTGTGGAACGGACTCCTCGCTCTTGACTCGGGAGCGTACAAAATGTCCTTAAACGTCTTAATTTTATTTAAGATATAAGATTATGGAAAAGACAAATGGTTAATATTATTGTATCTGCGTTTATTTAGATTTTATATGTGTAACAATCAATTGATTTGTTGATGAAAGAAAATTAATCAGCAACCATTATGATAAACCCCAAAAAAATTCCTCAATTCAAGCAAAAATGGCAAATATTCTCTTATTCCCAAATTACGAGGATTTGATGTTTCTTTGTCATGTATTAAGGTAATTTGAATATCTGCTACTTAAAAAAAAAACAAGGATTTTTACCCAATCACACTGGTCTCTTGGAGCTTAGAAAATAATCAGCAAATTAATTGATCATGAAAATAAACACTATTTGCAGAAATTATGGTTGCACATCTTTAAAAGTGGGAAGCACATTATGCAGAAGTCACCCGATTTCCTCAGTTTGAGTGATTTGTTTGTTGCATTACTAGAACTACACAAAATGCTCTGACTTCAAAACTACCGGTATGGAGCCAACTTCAAAAGTGTGAATTCATTTTTATGTGTTGAATAATGCAATTTGTTCTGTTGAAATAGTTCCAGTATCTATCGGCCTTTTTTCCTTTATTATATTAGAGGGAGGTAATCGTGAAGGAACCCAATGTGCTCTCTTGGGTTTGTCATTGTTTGCCTGCTCTGTAGCTCTGATAGATTCAGCAGCAGGTTAATTGGTTTAAATAATAGATTTGAGTCTATCGGCACTAGAAGGATGCATTTCCCTTGAGACTTTGTTCTTATGCCTGCAGCTTCTATTTGTCTTCAGTCGTCTCTGCTTTTATGAGAAATTAAAGCCCTCCTCCAGTGACCTCCTCAACCCCACAACATTTTTTTAAGAATTACATAACCAGTGATTTATGATTGTGCCACAGTGGCAATTAGGATGTGATTAAGATCTGGAGCAGGGGAATAACACCTGGGCAGCCTTGTTCCGAGCTGCAGGAAGCAGCGGATCTTATTTGACTTGGAAGCCAAAACTTTGGTCTCAACTCTGTTCCCATCTTAGACTACCGGGGAGGTCACCTGGGAAGGGCTTAAAAAAGGGGCCGGCATTGATTTGATCTCTTTATACAGTATGTACACATGTATAAGAGCGCACTGTAGAGTGAGGGTCAGAAATGTAATTAATTAACTGTCCCCCTACAGTGCAGCCTGGAGTGACTGACTGACTGATTACTTACTAGCTGACTAATTAATCTGCTAGCTGGTAATTAAGCAGCACGGACAAAAATATCCACAGTATCTACAGTCATTTAGTCTGCGACTGAGCCCATAGATTTACAAAACAAATATAAAATGTTATGAGATTTATTAAAAATATTGCTCAATTTAACAACAAAACAAATATATATATATATTTTAATTGTAGTTCCATTTCAAGATGTGTTCTTGTTTTCAGAAAGTACTATGAGGCCGAATGACGACTCTGGGTATGTTTGCAGCGTGATTGGTCGGTTTCCAGGCTTGCTTTACTGGTTATGTTGCTGTGTCGATGTCCGACCCACCAACAGTCTGACTGGTGTCTGACTGGCCAGCGGGGCTCACTGTAAGCATCTTGTGTCCTTCAGATGGAAGAGGATGAGGGTTCAGTCGGCCCAGAATATGACCCTGTTAAAGCCCAGCGGAGCCCAGGGGAGGACAATTGGCACCTGCTAGCTGCTTATCCTCCCCCTGCTGCCCCCGGCCCAGACCCCTGCTCCCCTAGGTAGTATCCTACTTCACTCCCATTGTCCCCCTCTGTCACTGCCCCGGCGTCATGGCTTCACCCGAGGACCAACCTACCCTCTGCACCCCTCCCTCCCGCCCCAACTTCTATATTTGGTTCAAACAACCTGCACGTTTAGTCATTCACCCTTGGCTGTATGTCACAGCTGCCCCTGCACTGCCCTTTCAGTTCATATTGAAAAATATTGACTGACCACGCCCTCCCGGAGCCAACCATGATTGTCCCCATTCTGTCCAATACCGGTCTCAATTCACCCCTCACTGTTGTTGATCAGATCTCAGATCAATTTAGAGAGAGAGAGAGAGAATGCTGTTGGCATGCTGACTTCATTGCTGTATGTGTTCAGTCATCTAATCTCTCTATAATAATACTCCATATTGAAGCCTGAATAATAGACCATAGTCCCCTTGTGTTTGATATAGACTTCCGGTGTTTTGTTTTTGCTCTACGTACATACTGTGCTTTGTGAGCACTATATATATCGGCTATAAACACAAGATTATAACATTTTCTTGTGCACACAATTGCCAAAAAAGTTATTGACAAAGATGCGCTGCTGTCTGTTGTGCAGCACACGTGAACTCAAACTGAACTCAATAGCTCGTCTCGTAAGTCAGGCAGGATGATGTTCCCATAGAGCTGTCACTGAGGCCATTTTATAACAATAACCTGAAATTCAAGCTTTGTTTACTTGGGAAACTCTCAGTTTACAACCGAGCATCTCATCATAAAGTTTGGCCTCTCATGTATTGTTATCAAAACAAATAATTGTACCAAGCAGTTCCTCAGAAACTTCTCCTCTTGTTCATCTGTCTGCCAGTGGTTCTGATTCACAGGACCGATCTGTAGAAAGACGAGCTAAATGAATCCTCTTAACGTGAAGGAAAGGCTCGCCGTAGTTCTTACTCACGTGGCTAAACCAGATTAACACGAGGGTAGGAGACATCACTACCATTGATGACTTCTGCCGTGGCTTTGCTGCTGTAACTATTATCTGTTTGCCCTTTTTACAAAAGCAGACTAATTCTGATGGAGGACAAGAAAAAAAACCATTTATTATCCAACGACACCTGACCTTGCCGGAATAAATCACATTGTCCTGTCTCTGTTTTGCTGTTGCCAGCCAAGTTGCTGAAGTTTGGTTTCATGCCAACGGCGTCTCCAATTTCTGCTGCAGAGAGATGCAACAACGGCAACGTCCCAATCCAGAGCGCTGTGGGCTAAATAAGTTACACAATACTTGGCTCTCCTTATGCTGAAAGAAACAAGAGGTGTTATAACTTTACAGTCAGAAAGTGGCTTTATCTTAACAAACATCCCCACAAATACCACCTGTATTTGATAACAGCAAACCGTACGAATTAAAGCGTATTATGTCTTGTAAAAAACGGTAACTGAAGTTAGTCTGAGGTTAATCGAGACTTAAATTGCCCCTTTATGCTGATGATTTATCTTCAAAGGAGCACACAGGAGGCAAACTCCATGAGCGTAAGCAGCTCACACAGACTCCATCTCTTCTCCACCGAACACCGTCTCTCCCCGGTGCTGACTCAGGCTATCAAAGACCTCTGACCCGGCAGGTTTCTCGGCCGCAACTTCATTCAGCTTTAGTCTCCCAGTGCAGCTCAGGCTCACTGGAAAGTCTCGTTAAACATGTTCAGTCCTTTTATTGAGACGGTGAGAGGCTGTTTTGCAGTGAATGTCAATTCTAGACAATTTGACGTTTTGCTCTGGTTTTCACATGCATACGAGGGAAAGATATCAGGATAGATGAACACTGCTTTAGTTTCTGATCATGCATATTCATTCATATATTATGGCTCTGGGGTTTAGTATTTAAATTGAAACGTTGTATAAACCTGCACCAGTTAAACCATGTAAGCCTGGTCACAGTGTTAGTTTCCAAACAAAGTTGAGGAAAGAGTTAACCACTCTAAAACAAAATGTTCATTTTTCTCCTCTTTTTGGGGGTATTTTTCTTAAACGTTTTGTTATTCACAGGTTTTATAGCTTGTGTATTTATTTGCACCATTCCAGCCCCCTTGTGTCGCATGTTTCTAATGTTTTCCGTGTACATCATTCTTCCTGTGACGGCATGCAGTAAGTCCTCCTCCAGTCATCATTAGCCTCTCAGAATGTGCCAGTAAAGCTGTTTAATGTTATTAATTTCCTCTTTTCTTCTCCTTTCTACACTCCTCTTTCCTTCTGTAATCTTTTCTTACTCTCTCTATGCCACCAACTGTTCCCATCGCCCTTTTCTTTCAACCCTTTGTCTCTTCCCTCCAGTCTCTGTCGGCCCCCCAGACCCTCAGCTGTGTGGAGTCCCTGTGCTGCTACCAACATGGGCAGAGCGGCTGGTCCCGCCTGGTCCGCCTCCTGGGAGAAGTGACGGGACGCTGCCAGGCCTGCGCCAGCAATTGCCACGTGTCCAGCCGCAGCAACAGGTGGGGAGGACAACGGCAAGAAACAATGATTATGCATCCCGATGAACCGGCACCGCCGCTTGGTGTCAAGAATGCGGGCTGCAGTCCTGACAGTTCAATCCCATAACGTGGCTACGACTACTGTAAGTCTTTCTTGTGGAACTCTGTTGCAGGGTGAACATACTGTAGTGCGGGGCAAGGGTTTCAGGCCGTCTAGGGTCTGGTGTTATGCGTGGATCAAGCCATTAAGGACCGCACTATGGAGTTTCTTATTTCCATCCACGTCTTTGTTGGGAGAGGCTGGAGTCTAAACATTTTGATCAAGCTGACTAAAGGATGAGCTTAATCTCATATCTACAGGAGTGTACTACCAGAAATATATCTGTACCCCTTGGAACCAAAATAATAGACACCAATAATTAGATTGTATGCCTTCTTGATAGCATGCACGGCAATGGATGCTCGACAGGCTTAGCAGGGAGTATTTAGATCGAGCCCTCACAATGGAGACTCATCAATATAACCGTGTAACCTTCATGAGGGCATGTCTGTCTATACGTCTGTGTTCTTATCACAGACGCTATGATCGGTTCTGTCTCTCCTGTCTGTTTCTATTTGATACTCCATACAAGTCATTCAATGTCCAAATTAGTCAGTTTTTAAGGAGTACTGCAAAATTGTAATGCACTTTATCAGATGACACCGATGTCTATTTGTCAAGTTGACTCCACATGAGATGAGGACACTTGATAGTGGACTGGTATACGACCAGAGCACCAAATATGGGCGTGTACATCTCTAGAATGAACCCATGATTGAAAAGATGTGTAAGTGCTTCATAAGTGACGGGTTCTGGTGGCTTTGAAGCTGCCTTTGGCAACTGTGCATTTTAGTGAGGGGTAATGCACCCTATGCGCAAAGAGCGCTCCCAGTAGGTGCAGATCAAACTCTTCTCTGCTGAAGGTCCTCTTTGTGAATAAGGATGATACAAACTTTTTGTGTTGCCATGTGCAGTTTTGAAGACGAATGGGCTGAGTTCACACTTCTGCTGCTCAATTGCAGTTTCAGTATTATTGTGTCTTTTTTGCCTGGATCCCAGTGACCCACTGGGGTCATCGATTAATTGACCTGATTGGCTCTTTCTGCTGAGTGATCAATACTCTCCAAAACAGCTTGGGACTCTCAGTATTGATTACATCAAACATGAAGATGTAGCATTCTTGTTCTTTCGTGTGTGTGAGACTTTTGCAGTCGCTCCGGCACAAACACATTTGTTCCTTCAAGTGTGTGTTTGTGAAGGTAGCGACCGAACGAGGCACTGTTCCTCCCTTCAGCCCCTCTGGGCAGCAAGCTGCGTCATCCCAGAGGCAGCAGCAGTCTTAGGAGCTATCCCATAATAGAGACATCAAATTGTGACAGGAACAGCATCTCTTTGTGTCTGATTTTATTCTGGACCAGGCCTGTGCTCAAATAATGAACCTCTTAGGCATGTCAGCTGATGATTTTTAACTTTGATTCAGCCAGTTGGGATCCTAAAATCCTACATTTTAATATTAATTCTCTTCATTATTCATTAGATGGAGATGAGGAAATGAAATAAGCTATTTCAATCGTTGCCGGGGTCACGTCACAGAGAATGGAAACCATTCTCTTCGCTCCAGGGTCAAATTGCCACGAAATGCTCGATTTAATCTAGATTAATTTCTTCTTGATTGATCTGTTTTCAGACAATTAAATTTTTCCAACTGAGCTGGCAGCAGTGTATACTCCCAGAAGGATAAACAATGAGAGGAAGTAAAACGCTCTGCTTGGGTGGTTTTTTCTGGAACTTCAGAAAGTCATGTAATCAAAAAATATTATTGGGGCTGAATATGAAGGATAATTATATCGTTTGTTCCTCCTTTCCTTGCTATCAACTCTCCTTTCCTTGTCCTCTTCACACCCTCCTTTGCTTTTCACATACCTTCCTCTGTCTCTCCCACCCCTTCTTCCCCTCCTGGGTTTGAGGAAATAAAGCATAAAATCACAAATAATCATGAAAGACTCACCCACACTTGGCCTTAATGCTAGGATACTGCCATAGGGGAGAGGGAAGTCCTGTATTAGGAAATAATGGAAGGGAATGGAATGTATTTAACTATATATGTGTGTATATGTATGTATATATATAGTAAAATAGAAGCATACAAATTTCGGCAGCTCCGTCTCACTCCAAATGTCAAACTAATTTTGGGCAAAAGAAAAGTACTTTGTAGTATTTGGATATAATTCGCAGGCATATATCCAGAGAATAAATCTTCTCATGTCTGATGTGGTTTATCAACAAACTTAATTCTTCAAGTCTGTTTCAAAACCAAATCTTCTCATCTTCCCAGCTGCTGTCTGACTTCCCTTGCTCCTCTTCTTCAAGAACAAGGGGACCCTAAACCAGAGAGGCTGCTGGGAATTGTAGTCTGTCTTTCTTTTCTTTTTCTACTTACTGTATCTATTGGTCTTTTCTACTGATTCCTGAAGCCTTATATGTGCTTCTGAGAAGAGGTTAACTTTGGGGCATGCTCGTTTTATAACCAGGGGTGTTCCGGAGGGGTGGAGTTTCTTCTAAGCCAGATATTTAAACTCAAGATATATAACTCCACCTGTCTTGTCCACTTCGGGCTACAAAACAAGAATTCCCAAACTCTGTCTTGTTGCATGGGGGCTGCTGTTGCCTTAATACGTTGTCTTCAATGTACACTTGTATGTATTTGTGCCCTCTCACACACTCCTCCTCGTGTCTGTGTCCTCGTCCTTATGTGTCTTGAATCTGCATAACGCTGTTCAAACTTCCAAATGAATTATTCATGTGCTGTAAACGGCCCCCGTGAGCTCCGTCAGAAAACTGCTTGTTCTGTTCTTCTCTGGGTCCATGTTCCCACCGGCTCATCCAACGTGTGAACGTCCTCTTCGTCATGCCGGGACCCGGGGAGCAAGAATGTATTTAGCACCGTGATGTCTCCGCTGAACCCGGCCCTGGCAGACAGCCAAGCTGCTGCTGGTGTGGCATGTGAGCCTCCGGTCACACCGCCCTTTGAGGCATCGGCCTGTTGTGGCCCCGGTCCCCCCGGTCCCCCGGGCCTTAAAACGGTTGTCTTGCTCTCCGAGAGACGCGTGACATTAAAGGTCATGTGAGTTATTCAGCATAGATCAGCCGACATTTAGAAATCAAAATGTAGATAAAGATGCAGATACACGGGTTCTACTCTGTTGCTGGTTGGTGGCTGGTTGGTGGCTGGTTAGTGGCTGGTTGTTAGCTGGTTGTGACCGTTTCAATCGATCGTTGGCAAGCTGCTACGTTCATTTGTTTGTTGTTGTCTAGCCCAATCAGTGATGATATAGTTGGACAATGTTTTGGTCTCTGAATGGATGAGATTGTGAACTAGTTGTTTTTGTTGGACCGATCCAAAGCAGAACCAGCTTGCTAAACTATTGACAGAAGGGTTAGGGTTCGGCCCTAGATAGAGATTAGACATGACAATGTGGATTTTTTTAATATATGTTTAATATTGCGGGAGATGGTATAATACCTATTTTTCTATTAAAGTGGAGCTGTCTAACTGAACGTAGGGATGAAAATATTTAGCTGCAGAGACTCTGAAACTAGTCCTGTTGACCTGGTCAGTGGCCGTATGAGAGGAGAGTGTTGTTGATGCTTGTTGATCATGATTTATTTCTTGTTGTTTTTAAGTTTTATCCATGAGTCGAGTAGCTCAAGTCTCACCTCAACTCATCGAAGAACCAACCAGGGACAGATTGAGAAAACCAAACCGGGTTCAAACATGTGCGATAGAAAGACCTTTAATTTGAGTTTAAGAAGCAGCAAATAACTTTAACTCCATTTTCTAAAGTGCTAGGTTGCTGAGGGCTAACGAGCCATCTCTGAACAGCTGTGAGATCTTTAAAACCGTTGCCTCCCTCACATTTAAAAACCCTGGAAGTAAAAGGATCAACTCTTTCATCCAGATCTGTGTGACTCTCTAATCTGAAACTGGCCGTTCCCTGAGAGACTTGGACTAATGAGGTGAAACTTTAGACGCTCGTCACCAACATCCTCACACCATCACCAACTCTTCACCCCTCGCTCCTCTGTGCTTCGGCCAGCCGCTGGACAACACTGTTAGCTCTCACTGTATCTCCAACACACACTCACGCACACACACACACACACTCACTCACACACACTCACTCCGCCGGTCATCTAATCCTCAGTCCCTGCTGCCTGTTTTTAGGTCTTGGAGCGACACGGAGAACTTCTACTCCAACGATCGCAGCATCTTGACGCTGTCGCCCATCGAGTCCACCCAGTGCTGACTCCCATCTGACTGGCACACAGATCTGGGGGAGGGCTTCTCCTCCACATAACCACCCCCCCCCCCCACCTCTGTGCCACCATTTAATACACCTCCATACATTTAAGACGGCGGCATTCTGAGCCGGACGCAACACGGCTGCATCGCGTGAAGCCAAAGGACCCGGCGTTAGTGGAGCGGTTGAGAAGGACGAGGAAAGGAAATGAAACGTCACGGCCTGAAGCCGACCTCATCTGTGGAGCTGCTTCTGTAGGAAGATCAAGGCAACAGCAATCCTCCCGTTGCTGCTGCGAGCCCCGCAACAATATCTGTAAACATTTAAATTCATCTGGGAAGTTAAAGAAGACACGTGGGCGCCGCCCCGGTACAGGAACTCTCCTGCAGCCATTTGGTTCATATTTTTCCGCATCGTTTCCAACGTTGTCTTGCAGCTGGTGATGTCCTTCCTGACAATCTGGACGTTTTGCGATCTTGAGGCCAGCAGCTGTCCAGCTCGGAGCTTTGTAGCCTGCCGACCCTGTAGCACCGGGTCCAAAGCCCCACTCGTGCTTCTCAGAGGTGTCTGCTTGTAGCGCATCGTCATCGTCCTCATCCTCATCATCATGTTGCGTCCATGGACTTCCTCTTTGAGCTGCCGGCCCCGCTGCACCTTTTTTCTCTCATTCGGATGAAAAACGATGAAACTGTAGACGACATCTATGTTCCAGCGCCTGGCTGGACCTGAAGTCCGTCGATCCTGTAAAGGAGATTCATCTCCACCAAAGGATTCAGACTGGAGTTGAACAGAAAAGCTGTTTATTGTTGTGCCTGATTGTACGGAAGCTTCTCTTGTTGTTGTTTGTGCTGCTCTCTGGTCTGACCGGTCAGGCCTCGCCGTGCCTGCTGAGGAGGGCAGATGGGGCCGCTTTGAAAGGCCATACGTTTTCAGGAGGTTACATTATTGATATTTGAGTGCAGAACGACGCTGTTGGAGCCTATTGTTGTTACTTTGTTCCCCTTTAATGCCTTTTCGCCTTCAGCCGGTTGGGCATCTCGGCATTGAAGACCACGGCGCTCAGGGAATGTGTTGAGGTCACGGGGTCAGGCTGGGAGGCGGTCTGAAAGAGGCTGCATTGGTGGAAACATCCCTCTGTTGCCCACGTGTCCAATGAGATAACGGTACCATTTCTAATTCAGCAAGACAAAAATGGCTTCAATGGCGAGATGCTTTTCTGATGCCCGTCGAGCCAGACAGCCGAATGTCGAGAGAAAGAATGAGAGAGAGAGAGTTATATCGGTTAAATCTAATTCAACTTCTACAGAGCTGAAAACAAGAGCAGGCCGTTTGCACAAATCATCTCGTTATTGCTCAATTCATTGCACATCACCTAACTCATGTTGTTGTTGTTGAGTGAGTGACCGAGTGAGTGACCTTGTTGTGAGCTCTTTGCATGACCTCAGTGGCCACATGCTGTCTGAAGTAAAAGGTGAAATGTTTCTCTTTGATCTTGGTTTGACCTCTTCTTCCAAAAAGAGTCTAAACGAGGAAACGTGTGCCGGTTCTTATTTGTAGGAGTCGGTCGACTCCAGAAGTGTAACGTAGAGACGTTTCAAGACAACCGTTTTAAGCCGCAGCTCACACGTTTCCGTTGTTATGGTTTCGGTTGAAAAAAGTCAGTCAAGTTATTGACTATTGTGTTTATTTGCTATACGGTACACATTGTTGGATGCACACTTGGCCTGTTAACGTTCATAAAGGTGCAGCTCACGGTGGAAATGTATATTTATTATTGAAGTACTTTTTTTTTCTGTATGTGTCTTGAAGTTTCTTCCATATTATTTGACATGTGTCCTGTTCAGTTACACTCTGTGTCTGAGACGTGGAACCAGGAAGTTGACGTGTTATCTAAGCTCCTTGTTTTGGCATAATATATATATAAGCAGGATGTTTAGCACGTGGGAACTCCCAGGTAGAGCTTTCCTTTCACAACTCGAGAGGTAATGATCAGGCCACATGCATTTTGTTGTTATTTAACCTTTGTGTTCATACTGCTATGAAAATGTCTACCTGGGTACCGATGACATCAGTAATCTGTACCTGGATGTGGAAAACGACATGCTAATGCTGGTTTATAGGGGCACTTCAACCTTTGTGCACATAGTTATTAGAACAATTCACTCATACTCAACATGTTGACATAAGCTAGGAGCATGCAACAGATTGATGAGTTGCATATGGGGATTTTTCTTTTTCGGTTGACTCACACAAGGGACATGTTCAATTCTGTTGCGTAAATTTTGGCCATCATGTTTGTATGCGTATAGCAATAAACTACAGAGGACAAGTCTGATCAGAAGCGGGCTGTGTTGGTGCGCTCCCTTGTGCTCACATACGGAGGCCCAAAGTGTTAAAGATGTAATGTTTAATAACTCTGTTATGTTAATAAATACAAACAAATAACTGAACAGTACGAGTTACATCTTTAGAAAACATTATGCTTCATTTCTTGATGGAAGATAGATCTACAAGATACAAATAAATGATGAAAGTAATTTTTGTAAGTCTTTATTTGAAAGAATTCGTGAAATAAGTGTGAATTTACATTTAAGAACAGTGAGTATAATTGTTTTCATCTCTAGGGTCAAAACAATCGAACCTCTATTTTTTTTATTGCATATCCATCCAGGTAGTTATATTTTTTCAAGTGGCACTAGTCATATTCTTCTGCTCTTATGCAGAAAACTGATACTATATTTTTTCAGATCTGATTCTCAAAGCGTCAGAGCCGAAGACGAGAAGGCAGCCGGTTTGTAAACGAGGCCTTTGGGTTATTTCTAGAAGCAGGAGATTACGAAACCACATATCAAAATGTTTTCAACAGTCAATTAAAATGATATCCAGCTTTGACGACCATGTCATCCATAAAGAGCATTTTATATTCGGTCTACGGATGTGGTTTTAAACCAAGTGCTCCTGCTTCTTCAAATATTGGCCATATATTGAATATGTGTATAGACACAATGAAAATCTAATAAATACAAGTACCATCATCATACCGAACCCAGATCCTGAACTATTCAATTCACTGTTATTGTTGCCATATATTATGGAAGTATCAACATTTTCAAGTTGTTTCAGGAAAGTTTAAAAACAGGAATCTAAATTGTATTTGTCTTCTACTCGTATCAAATGATCTGATTTGTGTGGACTGAGCATCAGCTAGTCTGACACAAGCTGCAGATCAGAGCTGACCTGTTTATTAAACCTTCTGATATCTGTTTACGTCTGTCTGTCCGATCTATAAATGTCTTATAGCTGATGCTTATGGAGATGCAGTTCTATTTACGAAATAAATACATTTATAAGAATCATGTCTGTTGGTGAAAATTCATTCATTTAAATGCTCTTGCAAAAAAAGCCCTGAAATGAAGTCTGTATAGTACGCCATAACACCCAGAGGCCCGTCATAGTTTAACGATACGTAATTTAGTTTACCAGAAAAAGAATCAAAGTATAGTATGTTGTCAAAAAAAAACAAATAGGAAAGAATATTTTTCTCCAGTTAATTCATTGTTCAACATGGAGGCCCGCGAGAAACTTTCATTCAATGTTACCCAGTTGATGAACCAATGATCTTTGAGGGGGAAGTATTCCCTCTGAATACTTCTCTCTGCTTGTGACCAACGCGTCGGTACGATGAGTCCACCTGAAACTTCAGGCCGGAGCTCGGTGTGTAACAAACATATTCAGAAGATGGAGATGTACAAGACGCACAAGAACCACGTGGATAACTGCATACTTCATAAACATTTTTCTTACAGTATGCAACCAGTCAATACTTTTAATTTTATTTTTTTAATCTGTCACGTCTACAAAATAAACACAGGTTTTAGTCCGTTTTAGTTTACACGACCTCGTAACACCAGTTAGTAAAAAGAGAATCAGAACCGGGTCAGGTTCACTTGGACTGGCGCACAATTTACAAAGAAACAAACCGTCTGTTTAAAGCCCTCTGAGACCCACAATGCATCAGTTACGGGTCATTTTCATATCCGAGGCAAATTCGGTCACAGCAGTTGGAAGTCATTGGATCATTGTGGACTGGAGGGTTTTCCTGCCTCCCTACGCTAAAGGCCTTTATGCTCCTCGACAACAACAGACCTCTGCTTTATTCTCAAGGGCGCACACCCACACTTCAGGGGTGAAGAGTTCGGAGTGTCTGGAAGGGCCGAATGTGTATTTTAAAAAACAGACATCAATACCCCCTCTAGACAAGATTTACTCACACCAAAGATTCATGAACATCGAGCCTCTTTCTTCCTAGAAAGTTCCAAACACATTTCTTGATGAATAAGAAACAGAAGTGGTTGGATGGCTTTGTCATGATGATAGGAGCATGAGAAAATTAAAGAGGAATAACAGATGTTCTACTGGACAGTGGCAATAACTTTACAGCCCCAGCCCCCGCCCCCCCGGGACCCACCCGTTATCAAACATTACAAGTTGATAGTATTCACTCAGTACACTGTACATCTGTTAAGGTCATTTCAATGTCACGCTTTCCATTCTCAGTAATCAGTAACATAATTCTGCAAGTATTTCATCTGATTTCACACACGCTATTCCAATTAATTATCTTCTGCTCCAGATGTGCCGCCACTGACCCAAACAGAGGGGAGGGGCCACCGATTCAAAACAGAAACTCACAAGAACTAAGTGCAGGAAAAAAAACTAAAGTTCCACAATCGGCATAAAGTTAATATTGTGATGTGTGAAAGGAAACTGAACATACAGGTCAGATGCAGGAACACATTAGGCCAGAGAAATGTTCCTGACCTTCCGAAATGCACATCGGATTTGTCTCCAGACTGAATCCCACGTCTCCCAGCAGATCACTCCGGTACCGAGTGATGGACTCAGATGGACTCACGTTCGGCTCCGACCCGTCAGTGTATTCATGGGTGTGGTTGTGTGTTTGACTCTGTTTACTGGCTGCTCCCCTCCTCCTCCTCCCCCTCCTCCTTCTCCAGTTCGACCAGAGGAGCGTGTCGGTTCGCCTGAGAGCCCTCGCTGAAGAAAACCCTCTTGATCACACCCGCCTTGGGCGCCCGGATCGTATGCTGCGGAGACAAAACGAGGCCATCACAGACACAGCAGAGAACAAGTGGACTTATGACGTAAAAGGTGTGTGTGTGTGTGGGGGGGGGGGCGGAGTCACAGGGAGTCCCTCACCTCCATCTTCATGGCAATCATGACCATCAGAGGGTCTCCTACGGCCACCGTGTCTCCGGCCTTCACCATCACCTGAACACAAGACAACGGGTTGGTGTCTGAACGGAGGACACGCGGGGAGCTCCTCGCTCTTTCACCGCTGACGTATTACAGTTTTTCTCCATTGCTTTGGCTCAATTCTTGAAACAGAAATGACACTCAAAACAACTCGTGCAAACTTCCAAACCACTGGGCACTTGTTCACAACAGATTTGAATTTCTCATTCCTTTAATCAAATTGAAATTGTTTTAGAAATTCCTTGCAAATGACAAGTACAATTGCCTACAGCTTGCACACATTTCAAATGATTTAGCACATCTGTGCAAACGGTTAGGTACAATTGCCTTCAGTTAGCCCAATTACCAATTGAATACATCTTGCTGGTCTAAACTGACTGTTGCTTCTCAGTCAAGTGGTTGTTCTGTGCAAAACATCTTGGCATAATTTCCTTGTGTACATCATCACCTGCACAATAGTTCACTCCACTGTCAAAATCGTTCAGGCACATAATACCATGAAAAACATCATGGTATATCCTGTAATATGGATCTCTTGGATCATCGGCTTCATTTTCAGGTGCAACTAGAACTTTACTATTCAAGGGGGAGTTTCTCACATCCGATCACCAATCACACAGTAATTTTAGTTTGCTGACAGGTGCTATCCAGGAGTATAAATGCTTCCATCAAATATCTAGGGCTTGACAAAGTTCAGTCCAGTTTACAGTATGAACATGGAAGCACCTGGCCAGGTAAATGAACAAGGGCAACTGTCTGATCGAGGAAGAGGAGGAAGAAGAAGAGGAGCAAGGGTGCGTGGTGGTGGAGGGTGTATGAGCATCGGGCTCTAAACCAGAGGTCCCTTCTCCAGGCAATGGATGCTGCTTATGCCGATGTCACAGCAGATCAGTGCAGGGGATGGTTGCATAGCAAGGGAGAACATCAGATGCGATGTTGACGAAAATCTGTGGCTAGACAGACGTGAGCGCGAGGATGAGCAGGAGAGTGAGGATGAACTCCAGCTTTGAGCTCCAGCTTTGCTTTACTGTATGTTTTGTTACAGTAGTGTAGGCTATACTTAATTTTATTTTTGATGTGCTTTTTGTTTGATACTTTTGCTGTACACATTTTCTGTTACGGTTTTGCAATTACTGTAACAATTTCCATGGCAGTATAAGTGCAATACAGTATGTGATGTGAAACCTTGTTGGCTTTTTTCTGTTTGATACACATAGTATTCTGGAAAGAAAACATCTACTACAGTAACCATTCAGTGTCAAAGGACTAAGCCAAGATTGAAACGTGCACATGAGGGATATTTCTATGGTCCACTGCCATACTGACAAAACATCTAAACATTTTGACCTGCAGTGTTTAAACAATGACGAAGGGACTTTTCATTTTGGGGGCACTGACTATTTGTATGAGAAAAGGAATTTGTTTTGACTGATGAGTTGTCTGTTTTGGGAGAGATATGACCTTTTGCAGGTGTGCCATAGTGTTTTGCTAAACCATCTAGGTTATTTTGGCAAATGTATTTAAAGCTTTGAGAATTATCTTTTTTTCTCGAGAGATGAGCCACAGCAATCGAGAAGGAAGTTTTCATTTTGGGGGCACTGACTATTTTTATGAGAAAATGATTTGGGTTTGAAGCTTGAGTTAACTGGTTTGGGTGAGATATGACCTTTTGAAGGTGATCTATGTAGTTGTGCTGAACCATATATGCTATTTTACCAAATGCACAAAGAGCTTTGAGAATGTAATTTCTGTTTCAGGAATTGAGCCAAAGCAATGGAGAAAAACTGTAAAAGAGGTGGAATCATTTAACTAGTTTCATTCTTGTGATCAAAGATGATCAAATGTGCCCTCACACTTTCCCTCACTGTGTAAACAAGGAGAATGAATATGAATGACGTTTCACCTTGATAATTCATAATGTTCTCTATTGTTGGCTGTAAGTGCAATCATAAATGTGATGACACTTAATTTGTGTAGTACTTTCTCTTAAACATTTAAAGAGCTTCAATTCACAATGAATACATAAATATATATATAAACAAATTATTTTATTGAATTCAAAGACCTATTCTTTTTTTACAAAAGCTTGCATAAATACTGTTGTAGTAAAGTCACGTGAAAGGACTATGTAGACATATTTTATATACATTAAATACGATGACTTAAACCTCTAGAGACGTTGTTTGGCATGCAGACAAATTGACAGATTATTTGGCTCGACACAAATAACATTAGCTGCCGCTAATAATCCGTAACTTCGTTTAACTCACCTTCTCTATGGTTCCCGTCATGGGGGCCACTGCTCCACCTTGAGAGCCGGCACCGCTCACACCAGCCAGATACTTGGGCACTGGAGCCGACACCTGGGCGCTGCCCTCCTGCACCGACAAGGGGAAACGTTTCAGACGACAGGTTGAACAGATGGCATTACTGTAAATGAATAAACAAACAAAAATCGCATACAGATTTGAAGTAAATGCGGAGTCGTATAAAGGTACGTCAGCATTTCAGGAGTGAAGAACTTTTTTGGTGACCTCTGCTTCACGAATTTATAGAATAAAATGAACCCACCATGGAGAACAGGTGCACCGTGTTGTCCAGGATCACCAGTTTGGGTCGAGACTTCACGCCGTTGACGGAACAGCGGAGGAAAGATGCTCCGCCTTCCATCTCCACCTCTCCGGTCACGGTGTACACCTGCCCGGCAATCTGAAAGGAGAAATGCATTTACTAGTAAATATGAAGGAGGCATTCTTCCTTCATTCTTGACTTGAGGGACAATAGTTTGACAAAATAATCTTAACTTAAGGTGCTTATACTTTCAAGTGCATCTCACAGTCAATGGAGATCGGTCAGTATTTCATTAGCCGATGAAGGCGGAGAGATGTCGTGGACATTTTCAGAAAAAGTCAAACTACTTTCCCGAACTGTCATGCTCAGGGATTTTTTTTTAAATGGGGGAGCATTTGATTATAGAAACAAACAAACACTGTGTGGTTTAACAATACCTCAAACTAAAGACAACAACAAATCGACGAGCTACAGGACAATCTCCGGCTTACCTGCATTGAGTAGCTGCAATCTTTGTTGTACACAACGACCACATCAACTTCTAAAAGACGACAAGCACACGAGAGGAAACGTTGTGAACAGGAAGCAAACGAGACATTGCGATGTGTTGCGTCCCGATCTGAAGAAAGTCTGGTGCGACACGTCTGAGGTGCATTTAGTCGAGAGGACGTTAGACAACAACTTGAGGGGGCGGCCAGAGCTCCCCCGATGTGTGGGGCTTACTTTCATCTCCCAGCTGTAGCGTCATGTTTCTGTTAAACACAATGTTGCTCCTCCAGCCGCTGCTGCCGCCGAACGGGGAGAAGGGGTCTGAAAATCACACACACACACACACACACTTAGTGCCCTACTTTTTCCAATTCAAATGTGCTATAAAAAAGGGAAATATGTCTCCTCACCCGTGGAGGTCTGCGTGAACGCCCGGGTGTGTTTGCGCTCCTGCAGCAGCAGGCCCAGCGCTGCCTGGCACACGGTTTCCCCAGAAGGAGTTATCGGAGCGGGGAAGAGGTCCGCGTAGTGCTGAGGGATGAAACTGGTGGTCACGTTTCCAGCCTCAAACTCCGGGTGGCTCGAGAGACTCAGCAAAAAGTCAATGTTCGTTTTCAGTCCAACGATCTGAGGACAGAGGATGCAAAGAAAGTTCACACAGACACAGCCTTGAATCATCTACGGACATTTTGGCATGTATTCTTTTCTCAAATGTTACTTGGAATGATACACATGATACACGTGGGGCTGTCTGTGTGTGTGTGTGTGTGTGTGTCTTACATTGTACTGTCGTAAGCAATACCGCAGCTTCTTTAAGGCAGCAGATCGGTCTTCTCCCCACACCACGAGCTTGGCGATCATTGGGTCATAATGGGCTGACACCTCGTCCCCTGAAAGCAAACACACACACACACAGAAATAAAACATATTAACCACGTTTGAATTATGGTATTTTTTATACCGATGTCAAGTGTGATTGCATAATTATTGATCCACAGTTTCTCAAAAAGAACTAACAGATTAACACTTGGACGGAGTCAGTGCTGTGGTTTCTACATGGCATTTCAGAGACCTTGTTACTGAATTGAATTCCTGATTATTGTGTGTGTGTGTGTGTGTGTGTGTGTGTCAGCAGAGCTATTGTAAAACATCATGAAATGTGAGTCGGCAGCTGATTGCACACTTGATTCTGTAAAATAAAACATTAAGTGTTGTTCCATGAAACTATCCAAGTAAACACAAGCACAGAGTTGGACCTGGACTCCCTACCTTCCCTGACTCCAGTCTCTATACGCGTGTGCTGGTCTGGTGAAGGGGTGGAGAGATGCAGCAGAGGCCCCGCCCCCGGAAGGAAGTCGTTGTTCGGGTCCTCGGCATAGATACGAGCCTCAAAAGAGTGTCCACTGAAAACAATGTCATCCTGGAGGAGAGGCAGCCGCTCCCCTGCTGCCACCTGGAGGAGAATTACGCCAAGAGGAATCAATGCAGCGGAAATGTTTTCCACTGGCCGTCAGCACTTCCTGTTCCGGTTGACTTCTTCCCCGTCCCTCCTCTCTCACCCGGAGCTGCCACTCCACCAGGTCGGTTCCAGTGATCATCTCAGAGACAGGATGCTCCACCTGCAGTCTGGTGTTCATCTCCATGAAGTAAAAGTTATGCTGGGCGTCCATTATGAACTCAACCGTACCTTCACAGGGAGACAAACAATATCACATCTGTATTATGCGTGTTGCGTGTTGCGGTGACTGTGTGTGTCTCACCTGCTCCGACATAGTTAACAGCCTTGGCTGCTTTAACGGCTGCCTCTCCAAGTTTCCTCCGCACCTCGGGACTAATATCAGGCTGAAAGAATACAATATATATATATATATTAAAAAAATAGAAATAGTCAACAGTTGACACACACTTCATAGCAGCCTTAATGTCCAGATTAGGGACATCAGCATGCAGAGATATTCAAATACCCAAAGCAGTTTCTGGAACAGAAGTGCTCCCTATCCACATAACCATGAAATGCTTATATCTTGAAGAAATCTCCAAATGTCAAAATGTGTTTGATACCAAAAACACAGCATGGAGGTTTTTATGTTGTTTCTCATAATCTTGGTGTCTTAATGTGGGATTTTCGAGGCATTGATGACCATTTCTATAAATTCTCGAAGTGGTCAAAAAAAGATTTAACACAAAATCTGTTTTACAATCAACCAAAGATATTCTGCAGCCGCATGCGAGACCTCTCAGAGCATGTGATGGGGCTCATACACTTATATCATAAGATTCCGAGATCTTAAACACAAGTTTTCAACATTTGATTAGGAGCCTGAACAAAACACAACGTTTATTACAGCAGATTTATGACGAGCCTTCAGATGGTGTACGTCGATTCTATGTGGCATATAATGTTGACCTGCTATGTCCCCCTAAAGACCCCCGCCTCCCCCAAAAGAAGGACACAAATGTGTTTGACGGAAGGGAGGGAGTGGAAACGGTAAAGAGAGATTTGAATGTCAGGATTTAAACGCAACGTTTACAGTTCCTCACCCCTGGTGCTTCCTCTATGATCTTCTGATGTCTCCTCTGGACGCTGCAGTCTCTCTCAAACAGATAGACAGCGTTACCGTGCATGTCCCCAAACACCTGGACCTCCACATGTCTACAGGACACAGGCAGAGGCATACAAGCGATGAACAGAACACGCTGGGGGAACTGGCTGGTGGGCAGAAAATGTCTGAGTAAATTCATTATTATTAATATTTTTACCTGGGATCCTCTACAAACTTCTCAACCAGCATGACATCATCATTGAAGGATTTCCTGGCTTCTCGTCTCGCCGACTCCAACTGCTCCAAGAACTCTGAGTCTGACCGTGCAATACGCATCCCCTAAGCACACACACACACACACACACAAACACACACACGGTTGTCCTACGTTTCCAAATGTTACTTTGTCAAATTTGTTCCGGCTTGTTTTTCACATCCCCTCACCTTGCCGCCTCCTCCACGGACTGCCTTGATCATCACAGGGTATCCAATCTGGGCCGCCTCTGCTTGCAGCCTCTCATCTGATTGGTCCTCTCCATGGTAGCCACCGATGATTGGCACCCCAGCAGCTGCCATGATGTATTTGGATGTGCTGAAAAAAGAGACAAAGCAATAATAAGTGAATGGCACATGTTGCCATTATTGCGCGTTTTACCGAATGCGTTTATGTTTCTATTTCTCGCTGTATTCCATAAATTGTTACTCCTACAATGACATCACTGCCTCCACTGGGATCTATAATGTTTCAAGTTATTATTACATTTTAATGAGAGCCAAATGGAGATATGATATAAGTGTTGTGGGTGTTACCTTTTTATGCCCATGTCTCGGATGGCAGAGGAAGGCGGCCCGATGAAGATGATGCCTTCCTGTTTACACGCCTCCGCAAACTCTGTGCTTTCTGACAGAAAGCCATAACCAGGATGGACCGCCTACAGACACACACGTTTTATAAAACAGCACATTTAAATGTGAAAGAACCATTGTTGGTTCAATGTCCACACAAAGGACGTCATGATCAATAATTCCTTTTGAAGGAAAGTGACTGCATCACTTCTCAAAACTAGAGGACCACTCACATGTGATCCAGAGGTTTTGGCTACTTCCAAAACTTTCTCCATTGAGAGGTAACTCTGCTGGGAGGGTGCAGGGCCAATGTGGTAGGCTTCATCTGCCTACAAAAGATAAAACGGAAACAGAGCAAAAACAAACTGTTTTCAATTGAAAACAACTAATGTAATATAAACTATTAATAAACAGTAGAAGCAACAACAACAAAAACGTTAACAACACACTCATTCCACATTGTGTTTGTTAAAACAGCCGAAGACTGAAAAGTAGATGACTGAAAATACTAAATGACAACGCTCTTGCTCTGCAGCCTCTCACCATGGCCACGTGCATGGAGTCTCTGTCCGCATCACTGTACACGGCCACAGAGCGGACGCCCATCTTCTTGGCCGTGCGCATCACACGACACGCAATCTCCCCTCGATTGGCAATCAGCACCTTCTCTATCCTTCCAACCCCTGAAGAGGACACAACAGACTTGTTATAGCTTCTTCCAAAAATACTAAAAACAATCTTAAAATGACCATTGCACTAGTTGTCACTTATAAAAAATCAAAAGTGCAAACAGGTTTTAAAGGGCTGGCCACCATCACTGTCCACGGTCTGTGTGCAGAGAGTTGTTATTGTTGATGCAACACGAATGTGCTGATCATAACAACCACAGGTAACTTATGTGTGTCAGATAACTATTCGGCAACTATCTATATATAATAAATATTCTGTTTCCATCTTTTCAGTTGTGAGAATTTGTTTTCCTGTTTTATAGAAAATAAAATGCATTTGATTGGTCAAGGAGCGTTTGCTTCACTCACCCCCGGAAACGAGCCGCACGCCTCTTCTGGTCCATGACAGGTTTCTGAGCAGAGGACACGTATTTATGTCATTACAATCTCTACGTGGCTGTGAAGGGCAGATGGGGAATGGGCGAAAGGCTCGTTTATTAATAAAAAAGAAGATAATACAATATAAAATAAGCACAAGCTCGTGCACATAAGTGAGCTGACTGACAGCTAGCACAGGTTTAACTAGACTCCATGTTAGCTGACAGTCCGCCAATGTTATTTAACCTTGATCAGCCTGGATCAGTGTTTAGCTCGCATCATGGCAACACACACACATTGTGTCGGTACGGAGGCGATACATGACGCGATGTTGTCCTGAACAGCAGCGACGAGCAGCAGCAGATAGTTAACGACGTTGTTCATCTGAGAAGGAGCTCAGACGTGAAGTAGCGTCGCAAACTTTAACTTTAGCTTTCGGCTCACGCTAAAAAGAAGCTGGTCGAAGGGAGCGGCCGGGTTTCACACGAGAAGCATGGCAGCCAAGTGACGCGTTGATGTACTCACTGTGCAAATCTCAGACTCTGCAGAGTTGGGAAACTCAGAATAACTGCAGCCATCGCGACCAGCTGCTGAGACTCGCTGCTAGCTAGCTAGCTGATCAGGTGAATGACCAGCCGAGGAAAAGGCGAAGTGGTAATCAACGAAACGGCTCAATCTGTTTATTCTACATTAACTGCAGCAAACCACTCTTATTTAACCGCACGGAAATAGTAGCCTTCAATCCTCCTACTTGCACTAACAAACACTCCCACACGCTTGTAAACATCTACTGTATTATTATTTATTTTTATATGTACTTATTTTGACCGTACCAAGGACTCGTAGTATCGAGCGGCCAATGAGGAAGAAGGATATGCAGTGGCCACAAGTCACCAGCAGAGGGCAGCGTTCCTCCGTCAAATAGGAGGTGAGTTACAGTCGGTCGAGAAAACAAATCACATTCAGAATAATAAAATATGTCTATTTGATTTTTAACACGAATACTTGGCCCGAAAGTAAAACCGAAATTCTGAAACGAAAATTTGTTGAACAATAATAGTTAACATTCACACTGGTTAAACGACAATGTGTGTGAGCAATATATTACGTTTGTAGTTTCATTTGTGTTTTTTGTGGAAATAAAGGCTCTATAATACATTTACGGTCACTTTCCTTTTATCACATTGATGTTGAATATGTAACAGATACGAGGATCACAAATCAAAGAGCAGTGAAGAAAAATTTGTCATTTAAAGTAGAATTGAAGTTAGAAAATAATTATATAAAACAAAATCAAATGAGGAATAGCCAAATAAATGTAACGCTGTGATAGTTATAATATCAGACATTACAAGTAACTTCTGAGTAAGGGGAGAGCAATTTTGATTACATTTTGTAACAGTAACAACAAGTATGAAGCATTCTATCCGATTGAGTCGATCTTCATCTTGTTTCTCATCCAGCTCAGAGCCTATCGTATCCTTCTCTACGGCGGTCTTTGATGAAGAGGAAGGTCATCACAGTGATCAGAAAGAGACCCACTCCTGTGGCCTCGGCGATGATGGGGAGAGCTCGTTTGTTAAAGTCGGGCCAACACTCCACTTCTGAAACATACAACCGGAGGAGAGCAAAATGCAGGAAGCAGAAAGAGGACAAAGATTTCAAACAAATGACAAACTTCATTTCTTCATAAACCTGAGGAATCTGATTGAGCTACATTTTTAGAAATGTGTGTCTGCACACACTAATTCTTGTGTTTTCATCTGACAGAAAGCTGCAGTGCAGCAATAGGTCCAGTGTCTTCTAGAATTTATAGATTGTGCACAGCAGCACTAAACCATTAGCTTTAGGTTCAGGACACTTACTGTACTTTTCTGCAGCAGATTGTCACTGGTCTAAATCAGTCCAATAGGAAAAAAGGTTATCACACCATATAATGCTCGAAAATGTCCTCCTCAAAAATGGGAAACTTATAGTATATCCAGACAAGTTCTATATCGATAAAAAGGGTAAAAAAACAAGTTGTCCCATCAGATTATATTTATTGTTTTGAGCCCAACTCATCAGCTGCTGTGGCTACTGATGTAGCTTACCACCACCGGGATGACTGTGTGTGTGTGACTACTGGACTCTGTAAAGCGACTTCGGGATGTCGGCATGCCTTGAGAAGCGCTATATAAAATAAATGATTATTATTATTATTATTAACTCCCTGCGTCCAGACTGGTCTGAGAGAAATAAAAACAATAAAACCTTATAGAGATCATAGTTTCCAATCATTGTTTCATAGCTTACTGTTTAAGAGCTTTACCGAGGCAGAATAACACTTCACTGGACTGTGTAGAAGTTGAACAGAGTGGTAAGTATATCTTTTATCGAAAGCTATGAGTTTTGTAGATAACAAAAAACAAACCCATATCAACTAAAAAATGTATGTATTTTTCTGCATAAAAATGTGCTCCTATTCTTCCCAAACAATAATATTGATTTGAGTTTCTGCAGCTTCTAAATATGGTGATGATACTAGATGTAGTTCAACAGCACGTGCACTAAGTTAAATGTGTTCCCCCTGCATCGCTGAACCCAAATGAGTCGCTCACCAGAACCACGCGGCCCTTCGGGCAGCGTGAAGGCCTGCAGCTGCAGAGGAACCAGCCGGATGCTGAGCTCCGACGACGTCCAGAGCAGTTGCTCAGATTGGCACTTGAAGCTCTGTCCATGACCTGCTGCGAACAGCTTTTCATGAGCCAACGCACCCGAGTATGTCTTGTCTGGCAAAAGGGGATGGAAGACGGGGACAGTTGCTTTCTTTGTGTTTCTAATTAGAAATACCAGCTCGATGGTGTCTCTATCTTATTTCCCTCTCTCGATGTGGACTTACTGGCACATCCTCGGCAGACAGGCAGGGGAGACACATGAGCTGTCAGCTTGTCGACGTAGAACACACTCTTGTCCTGGAGACAAAAATGCAAGAGGCTCAGAGAGAAATACAGGAGTATTTAACAGATAGTTTCCAAACCAACATTATTATTTTAGTTGTCAACGTTTTGATGGATCTGTGAAGCTGGAAGAGACTTTGATGCAAATGGTTTGTGTTCTTGAGGCATCTTGACATGCTGAATGTCCCACCATGGCATGATTTAACAGGTAATTTTGTTTGTTGTGCTTTTAAAGACACATTTTCAAAGACTTTTTTTGCAGTTGATGGGGGACCACGCTTTTATGTGTCACCTCTATTAGTTATAATAATGGCTGTATTTCTGAACATGCAGGGCATCAAACGAGTCATATTGTAGGTCTGAATATCAGTGTACTTTCATATACATCTGAATGTTTGGCTTGTGACAGAGCTAATACTCAACGATTTGAGGGATTTTTATTTTTGTTCCCTCAACAGAAAATGTGAATAATTGTTTAAAAAAAACACAGATGGTGTTTTAATGAGGAAAAAAAACTTTTTAATTCAGTTTTAGTTCAAATATCGATCTATATGTTACTCGTTATTATTAAATGAAGTTGTCATGCAGCACAAATTTTAAATTTTCAGGTCCGTCTGAAAAAAAGTACTTTTTAGGAATGATGCAGCTGACTGTTCAAAACTTTCCGAAATCATAGTACAAAATGTGATAAGCCTCTGAAAAGGTTGACTGTCCTAAAGTGAAGCAGATAAGAAATTAGAGAGTATTTAGTAAAGAAATTTTAGGCGAGATCTGACAATTTCTCTTTTCCTTCTCTAATCTTTTCTTTATTTTTGGATTTGTGTTTAGAGCATGTACAAGTGGATGATATATTATGAAATGCCCGATTTGTCTGTAAAAGCAAACTCATTAATTGTCCAAAATAAAATAATAAATAGGGGAACTGTGTGCCAACTTTAAAATTACTAAAGCTGATGAAGTGGATCAAAAAGTACAATATTTGCCTCTGAGATGTTGTAAAGTAGAAGTATAAAAGTTGCATATCATAGAGATGTGTCTAAATGAAAAGCCCATGTAACCAATGGGGAAAACCAGCTCGGGGATACTGGGACGGCGGTTGCTCATTGTGTTGTACCTCTCTGAAGGTGAACTGCAGACTGGCAGCACTGTGTGGCAGCGTGAAAGAGAGAACAGCAGCTTCCTTGCCACAGTAACCACTGGTCCGGACCCGGGAGGGGTCCAGTGGGAAATACCAAGTCTTCTGAATACCCACAGGAAAGAAATATTACTTAATATTACATACTACTGTCACAGATGAGTCTCTTCTCACTGTATTGTTTAACTGTGACTGTTCAAACATCCCTGAGAGTATTAGCACACATGTATTCAGCTCACGCAGAGAACACTCCGCTTTTCATCTATTTGAAGGATCTGATGGTCATTTTAGATGTTTGCAGTTTGAACAGTGAAACCAACACAAACCAAGACATGCTGACACAAACACACTGCGCACAAAGTGCTAAAATACATGGACGCACACTGAGAAAGATACGCAACACACTATTCTACAAATAGCAACCCTGACAGATGTACACACAAACACGCACACACACACACACATGTACACACACACACACACACACACACACACACACACACACAGGACTGAGCCAGTCATAGCATCACCTTCATTTCAATGACAATGTACTCTGCTCCCAGGGTGGCTTTGATACAAGGTTTCCCAACAAGGTTGTTCAGCATGTAGGTCCCTGTACACACACACACACATACACACACAAATACACACACACACACTCACTGACGGTGTTTTTATAGCCAGCAGACCCTACATTACTTGTTACTTTTAACAATGTAACTGTAATATAAACCCCAACTGTAAACTGAGATTTTCCTTAAAATATAAATAATCAGACTGCAGTGAAGATAATAATGTATTATTTCTGTAATACACCTGGCTTTCTATCCGTGTGATGTCGGGCCTTCATGCTGCATGTATGACATTGTTACACCAGACAAAGGTATATGGTTGCTGTGATATTGAATCCATTATTACCCATGACATTCTTTTAACATCTTTGTAAATCCTAGATGGGCTGCAGAAATTTGTGTTTTTGTTATACTGTATATATATATACACTACCGTTCAAAAGTTTGGGGTCACTTAGAAATGTCTTTATTTTTCAAAGAAAAGCACTGTTTTTTCAATAAAGATAACATTAATCAAAAATACACTCTATACATTGTTAATGTGGTAAATGACTATTCTAGGTGGAAACGTCTGGTTTCTAATGAAATATCTCCATAGGTGTATTGAGGCCCATTTCCATCAACGATCACTCCAGTGTTCTAATGGTACATTGTGTTTGCTAATCGCCTTAGAAGACTAATGTCTGATTAGAAAACCCTTGTGCAATTATGTTAGCACAGCTGAAAACAGTTATGCTGGTGATATAAGCAATACAACTGGCCTTCCTTTGAGCTTGAAGTTTGAAGAACAAAATGTATACTTCAAATATTAATCATTATTTCTAACCTTGTCTATGTCTTGACTATATTTTCTATTCAGTTTTCAATTCATTTGATAAATAAAAGTGAGTTTTCATGGAAGACACAAAATTGTCTGGATGACCCCAAACTTTTGAACGGTAGTGTATATGTATATGTATATATATATGCATACCTATTGGAGGAACAGACTCAGAGGGCTGCAACACGGGCCAGTACATCTGGGACTCAGAGGTCAGCTCAGAGTCAGAGGCAGGCTGGATGGAGCCGCCATCTCTCTGGAGGTGGATACCTGGTGGAGGAGGAGACTCTCAAGGTGCGTTTACCACCTAACAGGTAGCTTTCCAAAATCAATAATACCCAGTGTATACAGCAGATTACACATTTAGTTATTTCCCATGAGAACCAGAAACCAGCCAGCACTGAGCCTTGCAGGATTGGAGTGACAGGTTGTTAGTCCACTTGATAATCTAGCCAGTTTAAACAGAATCTTGCACATGGAAAATGTTGCAAAGAATTTAACGACGAAGCAAAAATCCCAACTAATATTGTTTTTGACAACTTTGTCCATTTTGTAACGTGAACATTTACTTTTTAGATAAGTAATTATACCGTCAAGATAATTCTGTGTAGACTTATGTCTACAAGTTCAATTTCCAAGATATTTGGACAGGAATAACCAGACGTGGTGGTGGCAATGCTGTCTTTGAGATATACAGTATATATGTATATATATATATCTATATATATATATAATATATATATAGCTATATATATAATATATATAGATTGTATGTCTGCTTAGAACACTGCAGACCACGAAAGCAACGACCATTGTGAGCAACAGGAAACCAGATCAGCCTCATTTATGACACAGAGCAGACAGGACTCATACCGTACATGTTCAAGGAAAAACAACTCTTTAACGAGAAGGTGAAACCACACTATGAAGACCACACTGTCAAAGACCAACCAGTCATCAGGAAGGCTGTGAACTGCTTCCTCTGATGGTAACTTCATGTCAGCTTAACAGACACAGCGTGGAGCCTCTCAGCCTGTTGCTGAACCAGAGACTCCTCCACACATGACATTATGAAGACCAAATTATCAGAGTTGAGGAGAAATTTCTCAATCACTGTTCACTCCCATCATTATTGATCTCCTTGCATGTGTGCACACAATTACAGACTTGGTTAAATGTTAGTTGGTGCTCCATTTCATCATGTATGTTTACTTGTATTTGAAGTTAGCTGTTTCATCTTTGGGATAACAACTTTGGACGATAAAGGCGTGGGAAGCTTTCACTATTAATCTAAAATTCTCCTAAATACTGAACTTAGTGAGAGAGAAAAGACAGAGATCAGTCTGCTGAGAGTGTTTGGTCCATATTCTGGGGACCATAATGAAACAAACTTACCTGGAATAACAGCAGTCAGGAATAAAAAAAAACATTCACCTGTTTGACCCCATTGCATCATGTATATAAAGAAAATAATCGAAGAAAGTAGGTTAATGCTAGATGATGAGTGGAGAATGAGTGCTGCAGCTGTGGTTTGGCTTGTAAATGTGAAAGCGTTGAACACCTTAACACCTCAATGAGCCGTGCAGAGGAAGTGAGTCGTCACATGTCAACAGGAGCCTCTCAACCTGCTGCTGAACCACAGACACATTACATAAACCTGATGGGCGTTATGAGGCATCACTAGTTGAGGAAAATGTGTCCATATCATGCTCGGCTTAGAGTCAAGTTAGAGATAAATAACTTGATTAACATTAAAAAGCCAATAGCTCCACAGACAAGTTGGTTTCTCTTCAGATCCGGATGGGAGGTGACTGTCAGGACCACCAGATGGACACCCCTGTTTCAATGTATGCTAAGCTAACCGGCTGTTGGCTGTTCTTAGCTTTATATTTAACGGACAATTGTGAGAGCCGTATGTTCCATATCTTCTCCATAGTCTCAACATTGAAGGATTGCTATGAATCTATCACTACAGAGCTGTGTGACGAAGCCTAAGTGGCTCTTTGACTGTAACATCAGCCAGGGACGCATGGAATATGTTTGTCATGTTTTCATCAATTGACAGCCGAGTTGACTTTGTTGTACTCGATGAACTTGGCCTGAGACACAGACAAAGCTAACACAATGTCTGTATGATACGTCTTTATGAAGTGAGACATCTGAGCACATTTCACCTTATTTCAAAGAGGAGCAGTGGGGAAATCAGAAAGGTAGAGGCCAAAGGTCGGCAGGGACAAAGTACCAGTTAAAACACACAAAACACACAGCGAGCACACACACACACAGCGGCCACTAAACAAGCAGAGTTAGGGATGTCTCTGCTTCCTTAAACTATACCTTGTGCCGTTTAACGCTCATAAGTTGTGGTCGGAGAGTATTTTCCTATTTCAAAGTCACTAAGGATGAAGTTAGTACATCTCTGTACATGCCCTCTCTCTCTCTCTCTCTCTCTCTCTCTCTCTCTGATACTGCCGTATTGACTTCACTGATAGGGCAAACAAAAGAGCAAACATTTACACTCTTTTAACTGACTGAGCGCATTGAGTTTTAATGTGTGTGTGTATGTGTGTGTGTGTGTGTGTGTGTGTGTGTGTGTGTGTGTGTGTGTGTGTGTGTGAGTGCGTGCGTGCGTGTGTCCTTGGTGCCTTCCAGTCCCCTGTGATTGTGTCTATCTGTGTGTCATCATCATTCTCAGGATTCCCACCCACAGTTTTATCAGAACGTCAGTCCGTCGTGCATCCTTGTGTGGAGAGGTTCTAAGTCTTTTCCTAAGTCCGGCAGGATCAACAGCAGCCTTCCCCGTTCAGAAACTGTAAGTACTGTATTATCAAGACTGATAAATTGTGGCTGAAAGTGTGCATCAACTTGTGTGACCTTTGACATTTCTTTCCCCCGGTAGCAGAGCCGAGCCGAGCCGACGATGAGGAGCAGTGTTGGGCTGTGTGTATTGGGCCTGCTGTGCCTCCACAGCTCAGTCTTTGGGCAGGTTGACACAAAGTATCATGTAATTATGACTTATTACCGTTTTTCATGGATCAAAACCCAGGTTATACATGACAACTGCTAAGGATTAGAGCAGGGGTGAAGTAAAAGTACTCATGCCACACTAGAAATAGTCCATTTCAAGTAAAAGTCCTGGGCTACAATATATTTCCCCCTGCAGTGTATTGGAGTAGAAATACAAAGCGTCCTTGAATAAATGGACGTTTGTACTGTTACTTTCCACCGCTGCTTGTTTCAGATTGTATTTGCTCATGAGCTGCCAGAAGAGTATGTTTACCCTTCTGGGATGCTTTTATTCAAATACTGAAGGCCTTAGAAAAGCCCTTCCTCATTGTGTGCAGCAGGAATGCATGTTCCTCTGTCTCTCCTTGTTTCTAGGATGCTTTGGATGTTCAGCCCGGCGTCCTGATCTTCTGTGACGACCCATCTGTGGAGAAGGCCGCCCACAGCGCCGTGACCAAGTTCAACGACAGGCTGAGCACCGGACACAAGCTGGCCCTCTTTCAGACTCTAACAGCGAGTAAGGTACGGTGATCGCAAAGAAGATTCGGTTCATTCACCTGATCAGTCACGGCTCAAAAGCTGAAACTGGATGCTGATGAACTAAAGCTGTGGGAGGGTTACCAATCACTTCTAGGAAAACATGTTTTGAAACTTTAACCTTTGGTACTCACTGATGACACACTCTGTGTGTGTGTGTGTGTGTGTGTGTGTGTGTGTGTGTGTGTGTGTGTGTGTGTGTGTGTGTGTGTGTGTGTGTGTGTCGTGTGTGCAGTCGGAGAATGGCTCAGACTCGGTGTACTCGCTGCAGTTCACCAGCAGGAGGAGCGACTGTCCAGCTGGAAGCAACACGCCCTGGACCGACTGCAACTATCTGCCTAATGGAAGCAAGGTGACCTCATAATGATGAGATGAAATACACCTGCAGATGTTCAGGTTGTTCTGAGCAGTGACACACACTCTTTCAAAACAGTCCTCGATGTATGTCGAGAAGACATTGGTAATAAACCTCTAATGTAAATTCTGCGACACACTTCCTTGAAAGAGGAGACTGTGTTGATTAATGTTGGGAACAAATGTGAAAGTAAAGGTTTGGATTATACGGTATTTAATCACACAAATCATAACCCTGACGTAATCTATACTGCTATACTTCTAGAAGCCGATTTCATGCAATGCCACGGTCTACATGACAGAGACTGAAGCAGACACTCAGCAGGTGGATTGCCTGCTCGGTGAGTGAAAGCAAACCCAGCATCTGATTATGTTTTCAACAGTTATATCTCAAGTAGCCTATAGCCAGTAGAATTAACCTCAAGTTCAATCAAAACATTTTGAATTTTCTATCTTCTTACTGAGATGAAAAGACCACTTTAAAAACAGAGAGAATCTTCTCATTGAAGTTTCAGCAAGAAAGCGTATTAAAAAACCCTCAAACTATTCCCATGATTATTACAAGACGTCCAGAGAGTCGGAATACAAGTTGAAGCCTTTTGCTTGGTGTGAAATAATCGAGGCTGCACAAGTAATTCTCAATAAACAAGATTATTTGAAGTAACTACTACACTTTGGGACCTCATTTGGGATGTTAACCGTGTAGCTCGCTATTACTTATTAGCTATCTTGTCATGTGATGCCTTCACTGGGTCCCTACAAGTCTATACCCATATCATTAGAAACCAGTAATATCCGAAGTTGTTGCAGGTCTTCCAAGGATAGTTTGAAAATGTATAAGGAGTTTTCTTACAGCAGAAATATCTGGTGTTTATTGGTGAAGTCAACCATGAGAAGCATATTTCTCATAAAGAAAACAGTGAGTCATTGAGAAAAATGTACACTTGTGGGCACAGAGTGTGTGTGTGTGTGGTGGTGGGGGGGGGGGTGCAGGTTGTGTAATATATCAATACTATGTGCTGATTTGGAGAGTGCAATATTAACTTATCACACCATAAAAGGCAGTGAAAATCTAGACTTTAATCTGTTTACATAACCAGCCCACTGTCGAAATAAATACATGTTTTTTTTCTTCTATTCGCTTCCCAAGATGTTTTGCTGCTTTTGAAAAAAGTATAATTGTGGTCTGAAAATAATCTAAATAACATATATGAGAGTGTATGTCCTGAGCCATAACCATCTGCTGTCTCCTTCTTTCTGCTTCTACTTGTCCACAATCTTTCTCCTCTTAAGACCACGAAATCTTTCCAGAGAAAGCCTCCTGTCTGGGCTGCCCGATGGAGATCGAAGACAACTCAGAGGACCTGAAGTTACCTCTCTCCGTCTCCATCTCCAAGTACAACTCCATGTCGGACTCCACTCACTTGTTCACCCTGCACACCGTCGGTCACGCCACCAGACAGGTAGAGACCGGGGGGCAAGAAGAGCGGTAAAGGTCAGCTGTTTCTGTAATACCCATGTCTGTATTCTCCCTGTAGGTGGTGGCCGGTTTCAGGTACAAGATTAGGTTTGATATGACGAAGACGACCTGCCCCAAGACCGAACACAAAGAGCTCAGCGCTCTGTGTGTCTTTGATGATCAGAATGAGGTCAACAGGAACACAAAACACATATTACATGTGACACAATAAGATGGCGGTTTCATTTTGACCTCTCTGTGTGCAGGAGTTCGTTCACTGTAACTCGACAGTGGATGTGGCACAATGGAGATTTGAGGAGCCAAATGCCCAGATAGAGTGTGAGGCAGGAGCCCTGCCTACCACGGTGAGACCCACTCTCACAAGATGCTCAAATACAAGCAAATAACTTCCTATTTAAATATATTTAAATCTATATTACATATTTGGTATGAAGTGGTCTCCCACAGCTATTTGTTAACGTTTGTGAGTTCGTCATTTTCTTACTTTAATGCCACTGCAACCCGTCTGAAAGAAAAAAACATTGATGATTATACTTCTTCCTCTATATTCATTGTTTGGACTACAATGTATGAGATAAGAGGGGATATGAATGACTCTAATCTGCTAAAATGGTGGATTGTTAAGTTCAAAGTGAAATGTTGACACGAAAGACGAAAGACAACATGCTGAGTAGAAGTATATGATGGAGTAAAGTAGCAAGAAGTAGGATAGTGTTAACATCTTAAATCGTATTTTCCAATAATAGATGAGTGTAAAATGGGGTGTTTACATGTTATTGCCAATATTAAAGAGGGGGTATGCTAAACCCTTTTTAAATGTGGATTTTAACCGTAACGTGTCCTACGGTATTCTTTTCTTCAGTTTTTGACCAAGCGGCGCCCTCCTGGCTGGTCCCCACTCAGGAACTTTCTGTATGACGTCCCCGCCACCGCCGCGTCTCCATCCTTACCGCTGTCCACGCAAGCTTCAGCCAAAGAAGAATCCTCTGAGGAGGACACCACAGCCTCGAAGCAGGCCGCCTCCCCTGATGCGAACGACAGCCCCTTCCACTGCCCATCCAAGCCCTGGACACCGGTCATTGTGGTCCAGTCTGCAGCTCCTACAGAAGCTGCCACAGAGGAGGGCACCCCGGAGCCCCCGGTAGCCGGGGCCTTCAGCGATACAGACCTGCTGGCATAAAGTTCTCCTTAAGGGAGCCACATTTACACTCACAATGATCTCACTTATCAAACTTTCTCTTTTGTTTATTTTGTCGACCTCTCTTTGCAGGGCGCTTTTTTGGGATACTTCTTCAGGGGTGTAATGTGCAGATTTTAAACACGAAAGGGTCAAGGGTTAAAACATTGTTGGCGATAAAACAAGTTTTTTTGGTCACGAGACTCCTTTAGAAAGCACAACAAAAATTATCGAAATGATGGCAGAGCTCTATGCTGTTATCAAATTAATTGTAGTTTGAACGCGGACAACTGGAGTCAGTTTATTTTGAGTAAATCAAAGTAATGAGTGATAAAGTTGTGAGAGAATGGAAAAAAGTAGATTCTCAAAACGAAAATAAACAACAATAAAATATAACTATGTGCTGGTTTTCCATATTCAAATATTTCCACTTCCACATAGAGCTGTTTTATTACAAGGTTCACACCATTTAATAAAATCTTTGCACTTTCATTGGTCCACATGATCTGTCTGAACTCTACGTTGTTCTTTAGAAAGACTTTAAGTCACATTCAGGCCTTCAGATTTCATGAATCTTCTTTTCAAGAATCCAGCTTTTAAACTTTGGTTTTCCCCAGAAGTAGAAAGCCTGGAAAAGAAAACAATCAAGAGCTAAAGTAGTCATGGCAGATACAACATAACACAGTTAATGACACCATTATTCAATAAAGTAAGATTCTGTAAAAAGGCCAGCTGTACAGTCACATTGCAAGAGGGGAGAGAGTGAGAGCAAACACAGCTGCGTGAATAGTTAACAAATGCAATTGTACATCAGATGACCAGTCAGGAACAAATCTTTATTTACTATGTAAGCAGGGAGCCAACATAAAATACAATATACATTTATAAATAAATATAAAACACAGCTTATTGTCAACATGAAACGGTTCCTACACAGAGCAAACTTAAGGCATAACTGTATGAACATCTGTATGGCTGCCTAGCAGACTAAAAAACAAACAATCTTTACTGGGATCTCATGCAGTTAGGCGGTGAAAAACACGACATTGGCCCGCTGTACATTCATTCATAGGATAAGTTAAGGTTCTGACAGCATGGTATGTTGTGGAAATAAATTAGCAAAACACCATAATGTAGTTAGGAGCACTGCAGACAGAAAATAACCTGAAGCCACAGACCCTTTAGTCAATATCCTTTCTCAAATTAAGAATTTAGGAGACTTCCGAAGCCTAAAAATGATCACAAACGATCAATAATCAAAAGGATTAGTCATATTTTTCTTTACATTTTAGAACCCTGCATTCTTTCAAAGGCTTCATAGCAACACAATCTGTTGAAACAAACAACAGTAACTGTGGGTTTCACAATGATTTGAACTGCTTTACAGAAAGAAAAACAGACTTATTCACTTAATATCAGGTCCGATATTCATACATGGACACAATAACAGGAACACCTGTCCATCACGCAAACAAAGAAAAACAGTAACATAAAAACACCTTAGGATAAACACTTGTCGCACATCAGAAACAAAATGGGGTTCACATAAGCAGTATTTACTGCATGGATATTGCATTAAATCTCATTATATTTGGGTCTTCATGTTATATCATAAATCAGATCCTGTGATTCATTACTGACGCACAGGCAACAACTGAAGAGCAGACAAATATAATTCAGATGTCCCTACTCGCGACTAAACTTCAAACATAGTCCAATAGTATTTGACTGAACACACACAGGGCTGAAATGAGATCAACCGTTTCCAACTTCACCCGACCCGGTACATTCTGCAGGGACAACAATGATGTGCCGTTATGTGATACTCAAAGGCAGATCTGTAAATATGGGCCTGTGATTTCATTGTGAGATAAAGCATCTGCGCCTTAACTTAGAGGCGGAAATCTAGTGCAACAATATCATGCCTGCATTAATCCAGTGCCAAGTTTGGGAACCAGGAGAACATTCAAACAAACAAACATACTCTGAGAAGAGGTGAGAACGATGAATTAGCTGCTGGACGTAATTCATTTGATCTTGATGTTGAGGATGAACATCTAAGATTATTACATCTTATTAAACCCTGTAAGAGATACTTTGTCATAGTTCTCTGCGTGGAACTGTGGCACTGATGACAATCACTGCTGGTATCAAACAAACAAACAAACTTTTTTGACCAGCCAGTGGGGGAAAAAAAGATCTTACAAAAGATTTAGCGACACCACAACTTTCAAAGTTAATTGTCATCACAACAACAGAAACATGGTAGTGTACAGTGTGGGTTTTTCATTGGGGCCTGCCAATGAAGCTCTGCAACCTGTACAGAAAGACAACTAATGCACACAAACACACAATCCACCATAGAAAAGAGGTCTGACTGTAACTGTACATACATACTGCTTAATGGGGCTTCAAAATGTTTGAGAAACATGCTGACTCGGCTAACTCCTTATCCTTATCCCTTTGGACAAAAAGGCATTGCAAATTACAATAACTAGTCTATTTAAGTGCATTGCCCAACTTTTTTCTAAGTCTGTAACGATATCCCTCCCTCCATGATGTGATTCCAGGCTTAACTTTCATCGGTCTCAGTGATGCCTGATTTGGCACAGAAAAAAAAAAAAAGGAGAAGAGCTTTGTAACCTACTGTATGTTTAGTGGCACTGCATCTGACATAAGAAAGAGAACATGAATAATGTAAAAACATAAAAAAGGTGAGTGCACATAAGGTCCATGTTAGCAATGGAATAAATTCCAGCGTTAATTCTGCATTAATGTGACATCACACATGTGCGCCAACATCAGGACAGACCACCACTTTGGCTTTTCGATACAATCAACAGTTAAGCAGGCAAAGTGCTGACTTTCTACTTTTCTACTGGCAGACTGAGCTTCATACTGTCTGTGAGTAAGATAATAATTTAGCTAAGAACACATCCAAATGTCTTTCTCGGTACATTGTGACGGCGTCAGGGACTCACCAGGCTGCTCTGAGGCACCTTTTCTTGAAAAATACAATCTCTCCTTTACTCTCAAGGTTCTCTGTTCTCATTAAAAACCTTTACATAAGTATACTTTCCGAGAACATTGGTTAATTGTCCCGGGGTTAATTGTTCAATTATATGCCAAATATAAAGAAAAAATATATATATATCTTTTTGTGAAATATATTTTCGATGACTTATCTTAAGCTGGTATAGCTCATAAATATGATTGCACCGGTTAACTATAAAAACGGACTTGACCGTTAGCCAAAGAGACACAGTCCTCGACAGCTCCTTCATGCCCACTCTCGAGCTACGTAATTCATTTTGAAAGATTGGTTTCATGCGCTGCTTTGCTTTATTAATTCACGGGTTTGTGCAACTGCCATTTTACTGCCATTTTACTCTTTATACACACGATTACATTTTGCAGATGTAAAATGTAATCGTGTGTATAAAGAGGCTTTAAAAGTGCATGACAAAAAAGAGCATTGTTCAAATACTGCCAGGGCCCAGGGCTCAGTGAAAGGGGTTCTGGGTACAAATACAGTTAAAATGCACTTCTGGTCATGAGTCGACATTTTAAAGACATTCCAATGGGAGAAAATCAGCCTCACATGGTGAGAAATAATAATACACAAAGGTCAGGTCATGTTAAAAAAGTGGCGTTATGGTTTGCCTACTCCAACATGTTGAGACAACGTTCGTCGTATTTCGCAGTGTGCAGTGTTGTGGAGTGCTGTGATGTGATGCCGAGGCATTTTATCAACAGGAAGACATGACATTCCCCTGGACCTCTGCTCGCCAATAAAACAGACAGCCAGAGGCTTAAAATAAGACTGGCACTTACATTCTTAGTAATTTATACAAAATGCCAAGTAGGGCTGCACACTAGCCACATAACACGACACCGGGCTGCTACTGGATAGGTCAAATGAGATGTTTACCTTAAAAGTGACAAAGGCAAAAGAAAAGGTGAGCAAAGTTCAACGATCGAGATAAAAGAGAAAGGTTGTTGCACTTGTGGTAGTCAGAAAAGGAAGTAAATTGAAAGTACAAATGATTAAATTTACAATGGCAATGGTTGTGGAGAGTTGAGTTTTGACTTGTATAAACTGAAATAAAACTGGATACATAAATAAATTCAAAAAGGCATAATAAATCTGTATATTATTTATATGTGTTGTGTTTTCTTAATGGAGATGCATCATTACCCTGAAGTTTATGCAACAGTCTAAAGCTGCACCACCAGCAAATGTTCCCACGGGTGGAGGCCGGGAGACTGTAGAGCTATGCAGAACAACCCTGTCGTTTTTGAGCTTTGAAATTCCCTCACAAAGGTTGAAAAGGTGGAAAAGCTGATACCAAATCAACTTCAGCACAAGTTAGTGTGGAGAGAAGTTCCTTGTGCCTCCTTGCTGAGGTGGAGCCACAGTGTAGAAGTAATCCAGCAGAAGGGCAGCAAGCAGAACTCACTTTGTGGCTACAAGACTACTGGCCGATACATCTTCTTGTTGCTGTTTTGTCCGATTATCATTTTCCAGAAAGAGTAGCAAGGTAAGGAGTCACATTACTCCAAAAAATTATCCAGTTTGTTTCTGTTGGGGGGTAAAAAACCTCCAGGTAGGACACGTCTTCATGAGGACATTGCTCACTTGTCGACTCCAGAACAAGCAGAGGGTGAAGTGAGGGCATCAGGACTGCAGAAAATGGCCATAAAATGAAGAAACAACGCAACCTTGTTTTGATACATAAAAATGATGTTTAAAAAAAAGAAGAAACACTTTTAAATCAAGCTGCAAACTTCCTGTTCCTCCCGGGTGGGACTGGTGTGTTTGTGTTTGTTTGCAGGAGATCAGTTAAGTGCATGCTGTCTAATTGTGTGGAATATCCAGTCCATTTTGGTGGTCCATCCTCCATGGTGGGCGTCGTTCATCTGTTTCATAAAATAGTCCAACGCCTCCTGCACAAAGCAGAACAAAATTAAAGCGCTAAAAAAGTAGAAACAGAATTCTTCCAGAGGATTTAGGAAGCCAAATGTGAGACTTGAGACTATTTCCTGACCCCAAAATAAGTGAATGAATTAGAGCACAGAAAGGTTGTATTACCTGCTCGCTCTTCTCCAGGGCTAATGTCTTCCTTATGTAGGCAATGTCATCAAAGGACTGCAGCTCAGGCATGCCAGAGCCCAGCATCATGGAGAACAGATTGATGAAGAGGTTTGCATGCTGCCGGATCGCCAGGTAGGCTTTATAACACATCTCTTGGAACCTGACAGGAAATAGAAAATGGGAATGTAAGATAGAAACCAAATGTGTATATATGCACACTGTTTGTTTAGTGTCCTGGCCACATCAACAAGAGGAAATAGAAAGTATAAACGAAGCTCATAGTTGGGAAATGAAACCCACTCAAAGATGCACTGTGCTGCAAGTAAATTCAAACCTCCATTTAATATATATATATAATGCAATCCTTTAAACCCAGATAAAAACACTCACCTATATTAAAGCTTTGCTGAGGCAGTATCTCACAATAGGTCAAGAAGAGCCCAATTGTGGGAGTCGGCTAACCAACAGACTGTCTGATACTAGCTGGAGGAAACAGATAAATAGAAGATATAAGAAATGAGAAGACGCTGCAGTACCTCTCAAACTCTTTAGTCTTTGCACACTCTTGGGATCCCTTGCTGATGACGATGAGGAAGTCTTGTGTCAATACAAAGGGAACTCGTTCTCTCTTGTAGCCAAATTTCTTCTTCTTATGATCCAGGAAATGGCCAAAATCTATATGAAACAACTGGACAAGAGCAGAACAAAGAAGAAAGCAGAAAATTAAACTTAAGTAACTCACTTTCACAAGTAAACCTCCTCCAGAGTGAAATCTATACACTGTATTTCCACTGTGTATAGACTAAGACACATTTGTTTTATTAAATATGTATTGGACAATAACAAATCCCCAATGAATGTTCTTAAATTAAACCAAAAATGAAAACAACAAACCCTTATAAAGCAGGCTAGACAAATCAGCTGAATCAATTCTATCATCATCTGTTGTTTCAACCTTAATTAGGATTGAAACATTGTGCAGGTTGTTAATTGTGTGTGAACTCTGCATGCCGGTGGTTGAATGTCAATCATATCTCAAACTGTGTATCTATAACCATGTGTGAAATGTGTAACCTGTACACCCTTTGATCAACATGTTGTGCTGTGTGTGTAGGCATATACAATTTACCTGTCCATCATCTTTGACCATAATGTTGCTGTTGTGTCTGTCTCCTATCCCAAGGATAAATGTAGCTACACAGTAGCCAGCACAGGACCTCGTAAACAGATCCACAGCCAAGTCATACCTGCCAAAGCAAGCAGCGACATCATTATTTTGTATTTTGTAACAAAGAAGAAATTTTAAAAAATGTTTTAATCAGATAGCAGATGTTCCCTTTGGGGGGTCTAACAGATGTATGTACATTAAAGTTATTTACTGTCTAATGATGCTGTAAAAAAGAATATCAGGAGAGAAGAACTCACATCTCGCCCTTATTCTTGTCCTTGAGCCACTGATGCAGAGTGTTTGAGTTGAACTGCAGGGCTCCTTTCAAGCCTCCTTTACACTGAATCTGCATGATGGTGTGAGAGCTGCGAACCACCTCAATGAGACCCACACAGTCTCCTAACGACAGGCAGCCATAAGGAAGCATCCTGGGGACACAACACATGTGCTTTAGCCCCAGTGTCAGAGAATTAAGAAATTGAGAGAGAAAAAGCCATTTAGACTTAGATGATAGGAGTGGGAGAAGTACCGAAGGTCCAGTCCCTGATTCTGCCAAATGTTCTCCATGATTTTGATGATCTGCAACGTCAGCATATCCTGCCGCAAGTCTACAACAAAAACACACACAATGAAGGCCGTTACGGTTGATAACATCTGGGGATACTGACAGATTATACACAAAAACACACAAAGACAAGTTGGTCTGCAGCATTGGAAACAACAATTTACAACTTTAGGATTGGGAAATATGTTTATATTTATAGCACAAATCGGGAGCAATGAATTGGTCTCCCTGTACATAAGCCAAAGATTTCAGATTTTCTTTCAATGGCATGTGATTGTAGATGTGAGAGACAGCTTTCAAGATGATGTACTTGCCATTTGTACCCCCTCGCAGAAGGAAGCTAACCGATACTGCTAGCTCAGTTTATGCCACTGAGCTAGCTAACATTACAGCCATTGAGGTTTACATCTTGCCTCTCGTCCAAGAGTTGATGCATGCTTCCTTCTATGTGGTGATACAGTTGGCGGTATGTGATGATTTCTGGAAAGCGATATTGCTGTTGAATTTTTCTAAATATTATTTTAGTGCTTTGAGCGACACAAGTCGAGTGACATCTCAACGGCCAATATATCGAACACTCAACAACTCACACCAAAACGGTCTAGATTAATAAATAGCAAAAATAAGAGGAACACACACTTTTTCTATTTTGGGTTGAACTATCCCTTCAACATAGAAGCTTCCCAGAATCCTCAGTGTTTAGGCTTATTAGTTAAGTCAAGTATGAGGAATTATTTGGCAACGATATATTTGTGTGTGTGTGTGTGTTTGTGTGCATGTGTGTGTGCGTTTGTGTGTGTGTGTGTTACCATCTCCATTTTTGAAGATGATCTCATTGTTCTGAAAGAGCAGCTCAGACATGATGTCAGGATTCTCCCAGTTCAGCCACAGTGGTCTCTTTGCTGATGACATGATCCTACATTCATCTAACCTAAGCACAAATTAATAGAAGTTATTAGACAATGTTAATCTTTTTTCAAAACCCCACATATGCATACATTAACACCACACACACACACACACACACACACACACACACACACACACACACACACACACACACACACACACACACACACACACACACACACACACACACACACACACACACACTATTGCTTCTAACCTCAGGTTTCCCAGTTGGTGTGCGGGGTTGAGAGGAGAGGTGTAGTTTTGCAAAGCATCCATGTAGTCTGGTCTCTTCATCTGGTCCACAAGAAACCGCATTTGGACCTACAAAAGACACACACACACACACAAACATAACCAGGACAACACACGCGCATTTGCACAAACATGTGTGCACATGCACCCACATCCACGCGCATCCACAAAGAAATCTCCTAAAGATTACCGCATTTGAGAGGTATGTGCATGTTACACATTATAAATTATAACAAACATAGAAATAAAATGTTGTGTCCATGCATTTTTTTATATGGTGTCATTACTGCTTATTGTATTTCAGTACTTAAATCAATATGTTTTCTCTGGAGTACAGAATGTAATATTTCAATTGAATTGAATTATCTTTGAGATGTAAAAGATAAAAAACTTGAAACTTAAGCAAATACAAATTAAGATGTTCCTGTGTATGAATGTACAAGTGTGTGTGTGTGTGTGTGTATGTGTGTGTCCTTACCTTCTGCGTCTCATCCTTCTTCTCCTGTTTAAGGATATCAGTGAGGTTAATGAGCTTCTCCATGGCCTCTACCTGCCTGCTCAGGTGTTTGAGGTACATGCCACATGCCCTGCAGTAAGCCTCCAACAGCAGCCCAAACCTCTGGCTCACTGTTTTGTTGTGCATTTCTGACCTGTGAGGAGGGCACAAAGAGGAGGGGGTGAGTGTTTAGCTGTCTTTAAAAGACACAGAGAAAGGAAGGGACAGAAACATGAAGAAAAAGCAATCTTAAAGGTGACTCACTTGAGATGCCAGAAGTAGAAATGACCTATCCTTTGATTGGTCAGGGCCTTTTTCAGGAGGAAACGGGCCAGGGGATTGTCAAGATACTGCTCATATTTTAATACCTAGAGCAGGCGGAGAGGAAGGGATGATTGGAGGAAAAGAACAAGAGAAGATTCAGATTAGTCATGTCAGACTCTGTAATGTCTATCCCCATGTACACCAAGGCAGACCAGAAAGTATTTTACACTAGAGACAAATAGCTTTCCAACATATAACTCTGGCTACCAAGGACACCCAGGCTGGAGAAAGGTGCTGCACAGCCACGTGTGTCATAGCACAGAGTGCTCTTATTTCCTCAATGTCTTCAATGTTACTCCGTCAGTTCCTTGATTTCACCATCGTTCAAAGTCTCAGTCAGACCTACCTGCACAAGCTGAATGAGGTACTGGGACAGCTTGTCATCAGTAAGGTATTTGTCAAGGCAGCGTACAGCAAAGTGCCGGACCATCGGGTCTGGATAGTTACAATCCAACAACTCCATGGCCTGCTCAGGGCGGATAGATGGCCATTCCTTCAACAGACAATACATCTGGGAAACAAACAAACAAAGAAATATTAATTATTACTCATTACACACTATTCAAAGAGAGTATGGGCATTAATGGAAGTATTATGGCAGATGTATACCTTCCAGTTTAAAAACAAAGATGACATAGTTAATGGATGAATGAATGTTGCTTTACTGCAACATGCTTTTTTATTTTGTCCGTACAAGTCAAGTTATTTTAAGTCTATTTCTCAGCATCCAATAAAGATACATATTTATCGAAGAAGGAACAATTAACTCTGAACTATGTATGAAATTGCATGGCATTACCTGTGCTACTTCATCTCTGGAGTTCCATTTGACAGCGAGGAGGATTTTGGGAAGTATCTCAGGGACGTTCATGCAGTAGTGCCTGATAGAGAGAGAAATGGGATAATTACTGCGTTTTGCATCCCAGAATAAGTTTGAATTAGTTGTTTTTACACATCTACATCCTGCATACAAGTTCAAAACAAAAATGTGTTACCAAGTAGAATTTCATCAGGTTAATCACAGAAAGGTATTTTGAAACAAGATGTTTCAGAGTTTAAGAGTAACAATAAAAAAAAGAAGTTTATTTAGCCATTAGGCTACAAAAAGTATTGAGCCAGATTTAACATACAGTTACATCCTAGCCGGGACTGTGATGCCATTCTATGTCGTATATGGTTCTACATAAACTTTAAGTGCTACACAGTAAAGTAGTAAAGTGCTATATTTGCTGGTCGGGAGGTTACCTGTGTCTCCAGAGGAAGTCTTTCTCCTGCTCAGTGATTTCAGAAAGAGCGTCTCTGTTACTCAGCTGCCTCATCTGCTCGGTGTCGCTCTCTGTCAGAGCGTGATCTCTGGCCGACCTATTGCTCTGAAACACACCCCAAAGAAAATACTTTAAACTTTGCAATATTACGCTCCTAACAGTGCCATGATGACCGGTTGGTCGTCAAGGTACTATATAAGACCCTGATCCCTCCCCATATTTAATCTTTAATAAAACACAGAGTAACACAAGTTATTATGTTAGGATTAACCTCTTTTATTGTAACGAAGCACAATAACTGGAACCATTATTTACTTTGTTGTTTAATTTTAGAGCCTCCATTTTTTTTATTTGTTTCATGTATCACTGGATATTTTACTAGTAATTTAACAAATATCTGCCTGTCCAGATGTTCAGCCATGCAGTCATTGTGAAACACAAATATAGCTTGGAACATTAACAACTGTTATCGATTAAGACCCATTACTGTGGAAGCTTCTCTCACAACTCAAGTTACAGATAAAGGAATTATTTAATGCACCACACTATGCTATCATCATAAATAAATAAATCAACACTGAATGGTCCAGCTCTCTTGCATTGCACGGTATCTTAAAGACCAAAAAGGCATGTTACATAACAATATATCTATGTCTATTTGCTGTAAATCCTATAATGTCTACTGTAAGTAACCCAATTTGTGTTCTGGTTTTAGAAACTTTGACAATCAATTTTCTGTTTTTGTTACCTGCCATTAAGCCAAATGTATCATGTTTCCTGTTATTTTGAAAAGATGCCTTTTATTTTGAAGGCGGTTCGCAGAGTTAAAAAGGAAGTTGCATTGTGCGAAGATTTAACATAAAGGATGTGGAACATATGTTAGATTTAGATGTAAAACAGAGACAGTGACGGTATAGGCACTCCTCCGAAGAGGCACAGTGTAATAACTGTATGTTTTAAGGAAATTAGCATACGTGTTGCTTGGCATCATCATCATGATCACACAGCTGGGCACTCCTCACATTTGACACACACATCATGAATAACTTAACACATCGTCTCACACTGTTCACATCCTCTCCCATGGCAGAGGGACTGGCAGTGGCACTACTGAGGCACACAAGTGTTGGAACCATCCCAGTTTACAAAATATCAGTCAACAATGAGTCTTTATAGTTCATCGATTGGCTACAAATGTACATATGTATCGAATACTTATTGCCCCACATTTACTCGTGTCAAAATGTTTCGATAAACGAAATGTTAGAAAGGAAATGAAAAGAGCTGTAATATTCATTGAGAGTGTTGTGCTGCCAAAACACGTTTAATGAAACCTCTCTTTCACTCAAGGCAACACTCACATACTGTATAATATATCCTAAAAGATTCAATAACACCAAACTATAATTCCAGGTGGTGTCTTCCACAAACCACATATGTGTTCACATCAATAACACACTGCCATCACAAGAGGTTTAGCAGATTGTCATTACATGGATAACCTCAACAAGGACACAACCACACTTCACTTTAGGGCTTCATGAATCAATGGCAAGCTCTTCAAAGGAGTCTAATGAGTGGGGACATTGAAGAACCTTTATTAACAACGTACCTCATCCTATCCAAGTAACTCTCCTTTTTCTTTACATGTGGATACAGTATTTGTGCTCTGTTCCTCAATGAATCAGCTTTTTGGAGCGAGAATACAAAGATAGATATGACTTATTCTTTATTGTGTGATTTCACACAATGAAATTGTACAATAGTGTTTTTTAACTTGGTTGTCCAAGAGTGTAAACCTCTCTCATTCCTGCCGCCTCTGCAGTAGACATATATTTACTTGTGTTTGAATTTCAAAACATACCCTTTCCAGCCCAATGGTTGGTGGCTGGTAAGCAGGTTATTACCTGTCCAGAGAGGTTGTAGTTATACCCCAGTTCCCTGGAGATGGTCCAGTTTGCGTGATCCTCTACTGCATTCATATCTGGGTATTTGACTGAACTACTAAAGTGGTCAAACTCCAGCTCCAGACATGGGGTTTCCTGGACAACGGAGATTAAAAGGATGTGATTACATTGTGTAAATTACAGTAAAAAAACAGTCAAACTCTCAATTCAAGTTTGACTTTTTATTTATCATATGCAGAACAATTACAGAGAATAGCTTAGGCTCCCTGTTGAGAGTTGTTAAACATGGATTAGAATATGGAAATCCATTTCTTTCTTACAGCCCATCTCTGAAATGGGTTGTGTACAGTGCAAATAAACATTGAAGCGAGATTCAGAGTTTGAATACCTTATTAGGGTTGGATCCTGTGACTCCAATAGGGTTGAGGAGGTCTTCAAGGCCATGAGGGACAGGCCAGAGGTTCAGAGCCATCTTGTTGGCCACCAGAGTGTGAGTGTAGTCAAACAAGTTAATATTACCCCAAGCTAGTGGACAGTGCTCCTAAATCGAGAGAGAAAGAAAACCACTGATTCCAAATGTACAACAAGTATTTTCAATGTGATAAGCTCATACACAGATGGTGAATTATTTGGACTTGACCAGGCTTCCCAAAAAAAAGTGTGTGAGTAAGTATATCATCTCATGAAGATTTTTTTATGCTAAGAAAAAAAGTTATGATGAAATACACGAGCCAATAAAAAATGAAAATATACTTCAGACAAAGTACAGACTGAGTACCACAAGTTAACAGTTATACTCCTTTGAATTACTGGACTTAAAACGCTTGTTCTGATGAAACACTCTCTTGGTCAATGGTGCCGAGTGTTGATCCCAAAGTTAGGCTTTGTTTTCAATTAGGCAGATAAAGATGAAGGCGATGCTCTTTAGTGGATGCAACTCCTCTCTCTTCTATGTGTTCGATTGTTTTATCAGGTTTCAAAAAAGATTTTAAAGGGTCGTACAACTCGACTGTATGTGGGTTATAATGATGAACAACTTTTGATTGATTTGAAAGGCTTTTAACAGGTTTGAGAATAAGCCTAGTTACAGTAATTGCTAGAATAGCATGCCTACTGATCTGTGAGCAATGAAATGTAGCCCAGCTGTATGCCGGTGCCGTATATGACAGCACAGTCTAATATGCGCTATAGTACTGGCATGACATTGTATTAAACTCTGAATTGGCCCTTCCCATGAGTGCTTGGTTATGTTGTTGGCAAAAGGGACAGTGAAAGGCCTTGGCAATAAGTACCACTGTTTCATCTGTAGATATAAGGGTTATCAAACAATCTTTAAACTGCAGGACTCTTTCCACTAAAGCTACCAAGTAGGCCTTTACAGAGGCTCAGTTGGTTTCGGGGATTTTTAAGATAACATCTTGTTCTTTAGAGTGAGTCTTCACTTAGGGGCAGCGATGGAACAAGGTGACAAAAGGGAACATGGCGAGGCAGACAGAGTTACATCCAGACAGCCAGTCAAAACGCACCTATTCATAGGAGGTGCTGGAACAAAAGGCAGCTGTAGAGATGTGTTTGTCTTTTATTCAGGTGCGGTTGAAAGAGCATCCGCTAACCTGACCATAGTCTTGCACTGAGTGGCACGGGATGGGGCTCACCCCAGGTGTCTGTTACAATATCCATGTCTGGCATTCATTGATACTCTCACACACAGACAGATACACACACCTCTCTCTCTTCCAGCATTTCCACGAAAGAGAGATGAAAAAGAATCACACTGTGTGGGTGTATGTTACGAGTATCAGATCCAAAGCACTACAGTGCAGACACACTGCAACAGTTTAGCACCACATGGTTTCTCAACAGAGTTAAGTGTCATCAAAAATATGTTATTATTATGCTTCGCCAATGACGTGAATACAGTATTTTTTTAAAGAACTAAATGTGAGGTATTTAGCTGATAGTATTCCTTTTTTTGTTGTCAAAGTGCTCAGTTCAAATACTACAATATGAGTTTGAGCGAAAACAAGCAGCCCGTTTCCCGACATGCCATCAACGTGCAAGCGAAGCATTTTCTAACATGAATGGAAAAGTCCCTTCTGCCGATTGAGTTCCTGCTGATGTGTTTTGCCAGCACAGTGCCTGCTGCTGATTAGTAATTAAACAGAGCCAAAGCTGAAACCACAGCTCCCATTCACCTTGGACACATATACTCAGACAGACTGACACATACCAATACCAGGACATGTCACACACACACACACACACACACACACACACACACACACACACACACACACACACACACACACACACACACACACACACACACACACACACACACACACACACACACACACACACACACACACACACACACACACACACACACACACACACACACACACACACACACACACACACACACACACACACACACACAACACACACACATGCACACACACACACACACACACACACACACAAACCACACACACACACACACACACATAGTGTTAAATAAAAGATTAACCCATGGAGGGCCTCCACTCTCTGCTATATTTTGTTTGTTAAGTTTGTTTCTGTGTTTGAAATGAGAAAATGACATGTTTACTATTCACTCATTGCATTTCCCTCAATACAACTGTGGAGAAAAGTATTTTACTTTTCCATAATTATTTCCAAAATGGAACAGCTGTATTCAAAAGGCAAAGTAAGTCAGTTAATGTTTCCGCATCTCTCCTTCCTGTCAATTTAAGTTGCATTATGGATTAATATATTTCAACGCTTTTATCTTACCTCCTTGGCTCCTTTCCTGCCCTTAACAGAGCAGATGGAGAGGCAGAGTCTGGCAGCGCAGGGTATATCTGGGATGTACATATCATAGGTGAGCCACTCATTCCACCTGTAGACACAGAATGAAGGAGACACCGAGTTAATTTATGAGACTGGGGCCAACTGGAAGAGCCATACACATTCTCAAATGTAGGCCTACAGGGCAAGCAGTAGCCACCAAGAAGCTGACCTCAAGAGAGCTGTACCAGTTCATTCTCTGAAGTGCACCAAAGTGCTTTAAAACCAAGTGCAGCTTTTAGATTGACACCACCATTTTTTTAAAAGTGACACATAGATAGGATACTTATTTTAAAATAACTGTTCTCAACTGTTTTAAAAGAACAGGCCTTCACAGTAAAAACATATTCCTTGTACCTCTCCAGAGATATACGAGTATACCAGACTGGGGTTAAACAGTACTTCAATACAGCAGTATTTAGTGTAACTTGCCAACACTAAACTGTTGATATTACCCTCCTGCGTTAGACTGCTTAGTGTAAATTAGCAGTATTAATTGTAGCTGTGCAACAGATCATAAAACTCAGTTCAGTTCACAGATTAGATCAGCACAAAAGAAAAAAGGATTTATAACTTTTAGATATCCCGTATCATGTTTTTTTGGCACCGATACCAATTGTCAATGATCATTGATGATCCATATTGGCAGATACAGATCCCTTTGTTCTTTTGATTATAGTATTTAAGTATCCTAGTCAGTGTAAACCATAAACGATTATAAATGTTATCCTTTTACTTTGTAAGTCATCTATAGTGTTGTATTTGTTTATTTAAATGATAAAATATTGTATTTTTATTGACTAAAACAAATCTCGTCTTTAGTAGTTTTAATGATTTTTATAATCTGTTTAGAGCTTGTGTAAACAGGTCATAATTCATCTCGAATATCTATTTATATTGCTGTGAAAACATCTCCTTCAAACAACTGGATTCAACACTGAATCTTTACATTTGAACACATCATAATTACATTATAATTCACCTTTTCCCAGAACTCATTTTTACTGAACAGAGAATGAACGCATCATAATGTTACCGAACAGAACCTTCATTAGCGATGCTGCAAACCTGACTAGGTCTTCTCTTGTCAATTTAAACACAGATTAGTTGTTTACAATGTAACATTATCAGAGATCGGAGACTAGAAAAGCATAAATGCCGAAGTCCTGATTGCATATTTTACTGAACGATCGTCAGTTAAACTTCATTTCATCCTGTGATGGTTAACTGTAAACTGTGTGATTAACCGTGAAGGCCGACTAATACGATCACAGATTACACCACTAATACATTGCCTAAAGTGATGACAAGTGATTTCAAGTCGTTGTTATTTCTATGATTGGGTCGATTCATCATATTTGATTTGATCTAATAATTTCTGTAATAACAATAGTATAAGTATGTAACTATATTAACAAAATCTCCTCACAGTTATTGTGATCGTTAAATACGTCCTGTAGTGAAATAAAAGGCATCGTAATGAAGGGTGGACACATACCTGGGGTTAGAGCAGGGTACTCTCTGTGTGTTGACATTGTCACACATTTGTTCACCTCCATGATAAATGCCTGTTCTCACATATATCTATAAGTATACAAGAGAAGAAGAAAAAATAACATTAATAAAAGATATGGTATATATCTTCACTCAACCATTTCTCAAAGATTTTCCTGTTGAACAACTGTTGTGTTAAAGATCATTAAACTTTTTTTGAAACATTACATTTAAACAAATAATTCATGAAAGCACACCAACATGAGCAACCAGAACTACTCTCCAAAATATCTCTTTTCACAGGAGACCTGGACAATGACGGTTTCTTTCAACAGGGAGTGAGGTACTTGGAAGAAGGGACAGTGTGCACAACAGAAATAACAGTCAACTGATATTGTAAAACATCTATCATAAATGTATCTTTTTATTTAAACAATAAATAACATAATTTATTTTTTTAATCAATAGAAAATCACCACTTTGGCCACTGCTAGTGAGAAAAAAGCCTTAGGGTCAAGGGTCTGTTGTGTAATTTGACTGATCAACACAGACCCTGGCATATTTCTGTAACTGCTTGTCCCAACCTTGTCTATGTCCCGTATATTGACGTTGACATAGGTGGCACAGAGGATTCGTATTCGCAGGGTTCCATTGATGGTCCACAGTGACTTGGCAGCTGCCTCGCCATTCATATAGGATGTTGCCGTGGAGATGCGGCGAGAGTAGGACGGCATGACAAAGTTATCCGTTGGCAACTGAGTGTATAGGCTGTCCTTAGCCATGAGCATCAGGTTAGGCATCCTGTCGAGCATGATGCAACTACGGATATACTAGAGGGAGGGAGACAGAGAGAAGGAATGACGCAGAGGATCGTTGGAACAAAAGTACACAAAGCTGCTAGAGTTACAGGGTGCGTAAGTGTAACAAGTCATATCCAAAGGTCATTCTCCAGCATCTGCAGAGGAAAGAGTGAGATTTAATGCATATTCTACTTTGATTTGGCTCACATGGACTCTGAACATGGACTCCCGTTGCTGTGCATGAGGAAATGGTTCTCGAGTTTTAATGAAAGGAAATGTTGTTGTGTACATATACACAATGGTTAAAGTAAATAAAGGATCTGGAATGTTTCGGCGTTTGGCTATATCTTGATATGGATTTGTCAAAAAGGCTGGATCAGCCGGATTCATCTGAGACTGCTTCGACAGCTTTTCTGTTTGAGCCATTAAACAAAAAAATATATATTTACCACCTGTACAACATATTTTACATGCCTTTTAATGTCATTTAAAATCATTATGTTTTAAGTAGATATATTGCCCATACAACTCTTACCTTATACTGGCTGATGGGGTACTTTTCCAGCAGGTACTCATCACAGCCACACACTTTGAGGATGTATTTACCCTGATATTCCTGAACACACATCTTCAGCTGCTCTGGGGACAGCAGCATGCTGCGTGTCTTCTTTCGAATGGCCTCTGCAATCACCTTTAGGACAAGATGACATGCACACAGCCTACATAAAACACCCATCAATTTTCTCACATTGAGTTTAAGAATTAGGGAGGCTCATGAATAATTCATTGAGAACATATCCATCCCACCTGTTCAGGGACACTGTCATGGTTGATCTTCAATGTATACTTTTGTTTGTCATTGTTTGGAGAAACAATCACCCAAATCACCACAATAATCTGACCTGCAAAAAGAGACATATAATTTTTTTTACAGCTGAGAAATCAATTGATCAATAAATAAATTAATCAATTCATTGCATGCCCCGCTCATGATTATAGTTCCTATCCATTGTTAAGGCTGGCTAGTAGCGATTAAGATTTGATGGGAGGTTAAAACATTATTGGTCTCTGTGGTCTTTAAGTGCGTTATTTGTGCAATATTAAAAATGTTCTATGTCTTATTTTACCGCTTTTCCTTTTTCCTGTGAAGCCGGATAGATTATGCACTGAAAACATAACAGACTAAAGCTGTTGCCTACCTTTGTCCAGTTTGCTGTAGATGTGCTTGGGAAGTTCCGGCGTGGATTCTACATTCGGAGGGTAAACATACAGGGCTCTGCTATGGGGCCCGCTGGCGTCTCTCAGCTCCACGGAGTCTTTACAAACATTCAGGATGTTTCTCCTGAAGTCTTGGACCTCGGGATCCTTCACAAGGTCAAACTCACACACAGGCATACCAATGGCAAAACCTGACAGAGTAGAAAATACTTTTTAAGGCGATTTTGACTAAATGGTGTGTTTAGACAAAAAGTAAACATTATTTCCACTATCTACTGCAGTTCCCGAAAACACACAAAACAATAATCCACAACAACTGTACCTTTACACCTTTAGTTCTTCAGTTCTGCTCATAAGGCTAATCCAAATGCTTTAAAGCTTTGATTGTTTCCATGGTAATCAATGTCCAAATAAGTATTTGAATGCATCTGGGATTTGTTTTTGTTTTTATACATGCATTACACAAAAATCCAAAATATTACATAAAATAAAATATAGTAATTCAACAATCATTAGGCATCAAAGTTATTCTCAGACGGATAGCGTTGCTTGCCGTGTGTGTGTGTGTGTGTGTGTGTGCGTGCGGGGGGGGGGGGGGGCGGGGGGTCCCAGAGGAGATCAATCCACAGACAGTCTTTTTTTGTATGTGTGTGTGCATGCGTGCGTGCGTGCACACACACATACAAAAAATGTATAGAGGTGGCCATTACAGATTCGGTAACGTATAGCTTAAAGTGTATCCCCTCATCAAAGTTCTGAATATCATCAATTATTTCTCACTGAAGCATCGAAGCCCCAAAATGTTTATTCGGGGCAGCCTTATCTGCTTATCACATCGAGCTTACAATTAGCCCAATAATGTAGCTTGGGGGGGATTTTTCATTCACAATGTAACTTGTTGTTACCAAATATTCTACGTAGATTTCAATTAAACAACAAGTGATTTACAGAAAATGTTTAGGATCTTTTGTCTTCTACATTAAATAAAATACAGCAACTACTAACTATGATTAATGTATTTTGCTATTTAAACAATAGTCATTTTCTTTAAGTTTACCAACTATTTTAAATCTAAAACATCATAATTGAATATGACATCATGATGGAACATGAAAAGTAATAACACAAAGAAACTAACAACAGCTACAATGGAACCAGTGTTGTCAGAGAAAAACACACACCGATTTCTCTGTTGAGGATCTTTTCCTCTCTGTTGCCAACAGGTTCAATGACCTTGAGGAAGGCCTGGAAGAGTCGGAGGTCACATAGTCTTCTGGTCTCATCAAAGAACTCCTCACGCTCTGCTTCCTGCATGAAAAAAGCATGAAAAATAAAAACAGAGGTTGCCTTCAAACTATTAAATGTTTTTCTTTTCATGAAGAGTAAGTTTTTTAAGAGCTGACTGCATTCCTGCAGGTGTAGAATGGATGTTTTGAAAAAGTGCAATGGTGTGTTTCTCAGCACAGAGAAGCTGATATGTGCGCCATTTTATAGAGAGGCCAGCAAAGATATTGAACTACTTATTCTTATGAGTCTTACATTCACAACAAAGTGAAGGCAGAGTTACCTGGAAAAAAAGTCCTCCCCAGCTCCGTGGTTGTCTGACTCGGTGCGCGCCGAGAGCCACTATGCGAGCATCGGAAAGGAAATGGCGAAAATCCAAACACGCTGACGACCTGCTCGCCTATCAATCTCTTCTCTCCTCCTTCTCTCCCTTTATTTCTGCAGCCAAAAGCTCTTTCTACCAAACCGAAAATGCACCCTCTTTTTCTAACCCCAAAAAACTCTTCTGTCTTTTCCAACCTCCTTGGTCCCCCTTGTCCCCCTCCTCCTTCCACCCTTCTACCAAGTTAGATGATGATTTACGAATCCATCTTCTGTAACTACAGTTCTATCAGCTTCATCTTCTTCCCCGTCGCTTTCCTCTTTCACCCCCCTGTCTCCAAATCAAGTTTTTTACCTTGATAACCTCCGCCCGCCCAACCACCTGCCCACTTGACCCCATATAGGGAGCAGATTCTCCAGTATATTGCTCCTGACCTTCTTCCCTTTCTCACCCATTTTATTAGATTAGATTAGATTCAACTTTAGTGTTATTGCACAGAGTACAAGTACTGAGGCAACGAAATGCAGTTCGCATCTAACCAGAAATGCAAAGCAGAAGAGTGCAGAGTATGTGCAAAATGGTAATATAAATATAGATAAATAGGATGTATACAGTATGATATAAGATGTAAGTGGTATGAACAGAAAGAACATGAGCAGCAATAATGGTGATTAGTGCAGATGTGATATAGATATATGTAAAGTGAAGGTGAAGTACAGGTGAAGCCTTTATTAACAGCTCCCTCTCAAATGGCTGTTTCCTTAACTCTCTGAAGGAGGCGAGAGTGAACCCTCTACTGAAGAAACCCACCCTCAATCCGACTGAAGTAAACAACTACATACCTGTCTCTCTTCTTCCATTTCTTTCCAAAAACTCTCGAGTGAGCAATCTTTAAACAAGTCTCCTCCTATCTCCACCATAATAACATACTTGACCCTCACTAGTCTGGCCACTCATCAGAAACGGCCCTCCTTGCTGTCTCTGAGCAACTTCCCACTGCTAGAGCAGCCTCTCTCTCCTCTGTCCTTATCCTTCTAGATTTCTCTGGTGCCTTTGACACAGTGAACCACGAGATCCTTATGTCCTCCCTTCAGGACCTGGGTATCTCAGGCTCTGTGCTCTCCCTTCTCTTATCCTAACTCAACCACCGCACTTACCGGTTAACTTGGTGAGGATCTGTGTCTGAACTTTGTCCTCTCACTACTGGGGTCCCTCAAGGCTGTACACCAGCTCTCTCGGCTCTGTCATTTGCTCGCATGGCTTTTCCTACCATATCTATGCTGATGACACCCAACTGATCCTCTCGTTTCCCCAATCTGAAACACAGGTAGCAGGACGAATCTCTGCCTGCCTGACTGACATCTCTCAGTGTCCCTGACAAGACTACTTTTCCTGCCAGGGAAAGGCTCTCCCACCCACAACCTGACTATTACCTACAACAACTTTAAGTTGCCCCAACCTCGCCTGCCAGTAACCTCGGTGTGACACCGACAGTCGACTCTCCTTGACTGCAAACATTACTGCCACAACACATTCCTGTAGGTACATGCTGCACAACATCAGGAGAATACATCTATATATATAGACCTATTTGTTTTTTCCAGCACCTGTGGCAGCTCTAGACATATTACTGTTCTCCTTTACCAACATCTTTTCTGGGACAGTTCCATCCAACTTTCAATAACATATTGTCTTATATATTTACTCATTTAGATGAACAGTTGTTCATGCCGACCAACTCTTCTAATAGAAATGAAGGGTTACCTTACCTGTGTCACACTGACAAAGATGTAGGACGTCTCCTCCTGTAAGAGTTGATGGAGGGGATATTTCCTGGCCTCTTTGAACAGCTCATGCTTGATGGTGATGAGCGTGGCCTCTCGGAGACACTCGAGGGTCAGAATCATTCCATTGGGCAGCAGGCAGTCCACGAGGATCCTGCAGACATGCTCAGCATTATTATTATGTGTTGATTACTAACTTAACTATTACTATCTATTCTCTCACTATGCACTCCATGGGCATTTCACACTATTAAGAATGTCTGAATTATTATTATTATGTATATAATAATGTATATATAATAAATACATTTCATGTGTATTTTTTGATTTTTTTTAGGCTGAGATGTTGAGGCATATGTACTAAAAATAAATTAAATAACGCACAGTAATATCACATGGGTCATACCTGGGAGGCATCAAGTGGATGCCCCATAGCTCTCCTGAGGACGGCCTGGGAGGCATCTCCCTCTCTGTCTCCGAGCTCAGTCACACAGTTAAGCTAGAGAGCACAACCTGAAAGATAACAACACTTTCAACAACGTCCTGAACCTCATTGTGTAAAACAAAGGCTTAGGCCAGATTCAAATTAAGCCTCAGTGGTGATACTAAATGTTACAAAAGGTTCAGGTTTCAGGTTTGTGTGCTAAATACAGGTAACGTGATGCTTTGTTTAGACTAAGAATGTTGATTGCATAGTAACTCGGTCAGAAACAAGACTTACCAACTGGCACACATTGTTTAAAGGGTGCACATTAAACACTGCTCACTGAGTTATGGAACAAGCATGTTCAGTCAATGACACAATAGCTCAACTAAAACAGGTGCAGTGACTAACTCCAGAGTATCCATGCCAATTGTAAAATGTGCATGCATGTCTATGCATGAGTAAAACTAAAAGCAGGGCAGGAAGTTGTCTCTACTTGTCCTGAAAGTCCAAGTAATTTGAAACATCTACCGTTAGAGCCACTTTTCAACTGAAAAGAAAGCAAGTAGGTAATCCTTACGCTCCCGTCACACTGAACGATTAACCGAAGGTAGAAACAGACCAATAGTTTCCCAGTGGTCTCTTGAAAGACGTTTTAACTCATCCTGCAAATCACGTCCGTTTGGTCCAACAATCTCACGTCAAGATGAACTTAGTATGAGGTTGGGGGGTAAAGTCCTCTAGCTTGTTCCAATCAACTGCCAGTGTCTACCCCAATATACAGTATATACTGTAGAGCATCATCTTGTAAACGCTCTACTCCATTTATAAGCAAATCCAACTACAGTCTGAAATACTATTGGTCATAATAACTCAGCACCAACACCATGTTGCCAAATCCTGAGAGAAATCCTACAGCTCTTCCTGTTGAGATCCAATCCAATCTGAAGAAAAGTCCCTTCTTCACTGAGACTTTGGGTTCATTTGCAAAATAGTACTTGACTCTACACTTGACACGAAATGCAAATTTAATTTGTATCCCTCTTATATGAATCCACTTAGAAACAAATGTATCACCGTTACAACACATCCACACCAATACAAACTATACGATAAAAGAAGTCCTCTAGTTATTACAGGGATATGAGCTCATCTCTTCATTCCAAAGACGATGTTGAGTTAGATGTTGGTCCGACTGACCAACATCTAACTGGTCGGTCCAGGATAGAGGCGTTGACTCGTTTTGAGTTTTTTTTCAGATAAGTAATTCAAGTGTAACTAAATGACAGTTTGGTCTGATTATCTGCAAAGGAAAGCCAGGTCAGATATCAGACAGATCCAATCAGATCAGCCAAACATATGCTGTTTATCCAAAAGTGAACGGAAAGAATGGAACTATGTTTGAGGCAGCTTTATACGAAAGGTCTTTCTGATTGTCATTTCGAAATGGATGGCATTTTCTAAATGTTGATATAATACCAATATAGCATTTCAGTACATAAAGAGGAGCATGACATTGTGAAACAAATTCCCCCCAAAAAAGACCTCTCCCCAAGGACAGAAAATAATCAAAACAGGCCTTTCACAAAAAAGCATGAATGTTTAATTTATGGGACATAATCATTGTAGTGATGAGAGATGAGCAGTTATCCTAGACTTTCTAAACATTCACTTCTCCTCACTCTTCTTTAAAGAGGATAATATATTAATTGGGCTTTTAAAGCATAAAAAATGATGAACTACTTTCCACTCTTTAGAAACAGATTGATATTGGTCCTAAAATGATTTTTCCAAATATTTAGTAGCATTTTGCACAAATGCCGTTTGAAACTGGTCAAATTTAACATACCTGATCTGCCTCGGTAGCTCACCTGGTAGAGCGTCCTGTGTCCTCTCTTTACCCCTTTCTCTAGCAATCTTCAGCTGTATATCTAATACATTTTATAAAAGCCCAAACAATACTATAGATTTTTAAAAATTCTTATTATTCTTCTATTCTGCTATTAATTTGACATATATACTGTATTAAGCGATGCAGACCCACAAATGATTTATGAAATGTCCCAGAATACAGGACAATATCTTTACTCGAGACTGGCTTTTACCCTTAACCTCCCGTGACTATTAAAGATGACAGCGGCCGTAGTATTGGTTTCACTGTGGGATTCTGTGTGAGTGGTTATCAATCTGTCTGTGGACAGATTCTGTCAACACGATCGATCGCCACCGCCCAAGATGCAGTCACAAAACGTAGGTGTGTAGTAGAGATCAATACGAAGGCTGAGTTTGAAGATGGGTGTGGTCCAAGCCAGGGCGCCAGAATTAGGTGGGAAGGAACTGGTTACGGGGCTATTGCCCTCCCTCACTTTGTGCCTCTGGCCCAATTAGGAGTTTTGACTGGGGTCCCATCACAGGATGGTCTGTAGTTTCATTTGTGAACACAATTTCTCACCCAAAGAAATTAGCCATTATAAGTCAAAGTGCTTCGTAGCTGTAGCTGTATTTCCACCAGTCAACACATTAGCTCATTCAATTCTCTGTCAAGAAGTACTGGGAAATAGCCGGGTCTCGTGGGACTTCATTGACACAAGCGTCGTAGACCATCTGCTTATGGCCAACAAAAACAAAACAGTGACTCAACTGCAACAGATTGTGACACCGTGATGGGAAAGTATGCGTTTGAGTGGGCAGAGCTCTGAGAAAACCACTAACCTTAAGCCAACATATGGCCATAAACAACTCTCAAAAATGCATCAGGTTGAGAAAAAAACCAATAGTTTTAAATCATCATTCCTCAGGCCAATATTAATTTTGTTCACTATTGTAATGTTTTGTTTCCCTTCTTGTTCTTTAACATGGGCATTGTAATCATGGGAGCTACACTTTATTTGCATTATATAAGATGTCTACTCTAGACTATAGTATCTTTTCATCTGAAGCACAACACGTTATTTTGAACAGAAATAGTCATTACTAATAATCTAGAAGACAAAACACACACCCTCAAAACAGCTCTCTACTGGCATGTACCTTCTGGTTATCCTCACTTTCACTGTAGTTCTCTATTACAACAATATAAATACACTTATATAGGAAGGTTAAAAGGCAAAATATACTTAAGAGAATATAAGTAAATCCAAAAGATAACTCAGAACTGATATCTACTATACTTTTCATTTCACACAGCTAGAGGACTCATATAAGTTAAGGCAATTGAATCGCACTAAGAACTACCATTAAGATATATCAATAAAATACTAAAGATCCTACATGTTGTCATCTCATTTTACAATATTGCTTTAATAATTTCTAGCTCTATCTGTGAGTCTAGTTCACCAAACAACATTGCCCTTCGGTCACAGATCAGATGCAGGGGTCAAGGCACCTGGCAAGATGCCATCATGCACCAGACATTGAAAGTATTTGGTGGTTTGATTTGACTGTGAGGGCATCATGGAGCATATCCATGGCATTCTGGTAGATTTAACTACACTTGCAGGCGTTGGAGCACATTAGCTTCTGAATCACCACCCACATCTTACAATTTTCCAGTAATTCAAATAGGTATGGCGTTAGACTCCTGGTTGGAAAAGCAACCAAGTCTGGTGCTTTGTAGCCATAATTAAGATCAACATATTATGCCAGATCCAGAAGATAGGCTACAAAAATAGCAACAATCCATACATCGGTCTGTCTGCAGGGTGATACATAGAAATAAAAACTGTTAATTCTGCATATGTCCTTGATTGATTAGTCGGATTATCAGATGGTGGAGGCTGCTAAGGGAAAAGCGGGCTGGGCTGCTCTACTTTTGCAGTTGCAAAGACTACCAGGTTAAGCATTCCTTTAACTGACAGGAACAATGTCCATCAAGTTTAAGTTTAGAGTTGTGACTGACACAAACATGCATGACATTGATAGTTAACCAAAGAGGAAAACAGCAAACTTCAGACAAAGGAGGGTAGCATTGTCTACATACAAAAACAAGCTGAAACGGAAACACTGAGTTAAAACAAACAACCCGTTGAGCGGTTCTGAGATCTGTGACCCTGATCAGGATGCAGCGAAGCACTTTAGGACAATGGAGGAAGTTTCCTCAGAACACAGGATGTGGGGAATGGGGAAACATTGGCCTGGACACGAGCTTGCTTTGAATAACGAAAACCAAATGCACGGATAGCACTAGTTTTATCTATCTGGAGTTATAAGAAGTTGTCATCAGTTGTACCACATTACACAACAAAGTGGGTTTAGAAAACACGATCCACACATGAAAACATTCTCAAATTTCAATTGAATTGTGTCCGTCAAATTAGCTTTGCAGATTCAACTGTCGGTGACAAGAAGGAAGACAGCACGAGAAGAGAAGAATGGGATAAGCACACCTAAAAAAGAAGCCCTCCTATGCTGGTGATGGGACTGTTCCAGCTTTCATGTTTCAATCCATCTTTACATCACAGAAATGTATGTTTGGAGCAGAAGAAATTAAAACACAAACACACACACACACACACGCGCGCACATAATCTCTGCACCTACATTAGATTCACAATAGTAGCAGGTTGGCTAAGATTGGGTGTGTGGGGGATGACAGCTCACAGGTGACAACACTGTGAGCTCATGATCTGGCCCGATGATATGAATATGTGTAGCGTTATATAACCTACACACTCAAAGAAATGACTCATTGGATGAACTCAATTAAATTGTTGGCAGGTTTTCCATCCAATAATTATATGCAACTCCAACTCAAATTTAGCACATCAGTGCAATAAAATGTAATTAAGTTAATCCAACTCGTTTGTATCAAATAAATCTCAAATAAAATAACGATATTCATTAAATTAAATTAATTTGTGTTTGTCCAACTCAAAATATAAACGAACTAACTAAATATGCAAACTCCACACAGAAGGTACGCCCCAACTAGGAATTGAACCCACGGCCCTCTGGCTTTGAGGCGACAGTGCTAGCCACTACACCACCGTACAGCCCTAAAAGTGTCTTCACCTCATGCAAACAACTGATTTTCAGCTGGCGCATGCGCAAAGGGTAGTCCCCAATGAAACACATTTATTTTGAGTTGATATGCACACCATCTAACCTAAATAAATCTAATAAATGAAAGTATTCATACATTTTGTGTTACACCCATTAAATATAAATATCTATTTTTGTAATTGATTTATTTAAATGTATCAAACAATATTTAAATGTGTCACCTCGAAGAAGGGCTTGAATCGTTTTTGTGAGTGTAACCTAAATAAATCTAATAAATGAAAGTATTCCTACATTTTGTGTTACACCCATTCAATATAAATATCTTCGTTTTGTAATTGATTTATTTAAATGTATCAAACAATATTTAAATGTGTCACCTCTAAGAAGGGCTTGAATCGTTTTTTTGAGCGCAGCATAACAATGAAATTTGTTGGCAACCACTCGTACCAACAACTCTCTGCGACTGACTAAATGAATGCACACCAATGTGGACATGCTTAACGTCAACTAGCTCTCGTGTTCATTAACATTAGCACACGTCTAACGCTGAGCCTGTCATCCCCGTGTTGGTCAATACATGTTCTCGGCATTAATCTATTAAATGTTAAATACGTATGACTTTCGCATGATGAGCTCACCCTGTGGAGTTGACGTCAGCGCAGCGGAGTGTTGAGGGATGCTGTGTCTGAGAGGCTGTCCACCCCCCCGGCTAATGCTAGCTAGCTTGCCTTTCATCCGGACAGCCCCACCGCTCGGTCCCCTTTCGGCCGGGTTGGTGGCTCCCGGCGCCGGGCGAAGCAGGCTGTTATCTCGCCGCCGGTGAGCTCCGTGTCCGCGTCACGGGAGACAGTAACCGTTACTCCGCGCCGACAGCGCGCCCGCTCGTGCTGCGGCTTGTGGGGCGTGCAGTTACAGAAACAAATATGTCCAAGATGTCCAGTCAGGCGGACTTGAAGCTGAGGATGGTTCGAGCAGCTGAGCTGCTGGTCGACTGGACAAGTTGTCTTGCTGCGGCACTGCAGCCACGCTGTCTGCCCGGGGCCCTCCTCCCTTCCTCTAACACACACACACGCTCATCACACACACTGGGTGTGATGGAGTAGTGGTGGCAAACCTCAATTATGATTCAAACCACACAATTATGTTGTTTCATTCAAAAGTTATGACTGGATCACACTATCCTATCATCCCGGTATGATAGTAGAGAATGTCCCGGTGTGAGTGGGTGTGACACCTAATTATTCTTGCACAGCAGCCCATTGTTTGATAAGATAAGAAGATGAAAAAACAATACAGTGATCCCCAGGGGGAGGATTCACGCTTTACATCAGCTCAAAGACAAGCTATAGAGTTATGAAATGAGAAATATGACAATTTAAATCAGATAAAGTAAAAATGAAATAAAAAAATTGCATTTAAACCCTGCAATCTTAATTGAGCTACAACAGCGAGTTTTTAATTATACCGCCCGAATAGCTTCAGTGTATGTGCTATAGATATTATGAATAATATATGACGATATGTAATGGCCTAAATATAATACATTACAGTTATATACAGTATACCAATATAGAGAACATGTAAATATACCCACACTATAATAATAACAATATATTAACATGTATCCACACTGTAAAATGTAATAAGTTAACTTTACTTGAAAAAGGTGAGGAAACCGATTGCCTCAAATTTTCTAAGTAAAGTAGCTCAATAATTTTAAGTTCTTAAAACTAAAAATAAATGAGTTTCGGCAACTGATGTAATTGGAGTAAACATAAGTTAAGTCAACTCATAATATGTCAGTTCAGACAACTTAAAAGATACGAGTGAAGGTAACTTACAATCTTTAATCATGTAATAAGTTGACTTTAGTTGAAAAAGGTGAGGAAACCGATTGCCTCAAAATTTCTAAGTAAAGTAGCTCAATAATTTTAAGTTCTTAAAACTAAAAATAAATGAGTTTCGGCAACTGATGTAATTGGAGTAAACATAAGTTAAGTCAACTCATAATATGTCAGTTCAGACAACTTAAAAGATACGAGTGAAGGTAACTTTAAAAACTTTAAGTATGTAATAAGTTGACTTTACTTGAAAAAGGTGAGGAAACCGATTGCCTCAACATTTCTAAGTAAAGTAGCTCAATAATTTTAAGTTCTTAAAGCTAAAAGAAACTAAGTTTAGGCAACCCATGTAATTGCAGTAAACATTAGTATAGTTAACTTAACAATTATTAGTTACTAGGTTAACTTAAAAAAAACAACTTAAAAGATCCAAGTTATATTAAGTAAACAGTACTAATAAGAACTAGTTAACTTTACTAGTCAATGAGATCCCATTACTTAGAAATAGTGAGGAAACCGATTGCCTTAAAATGATCAAGTAAGCTGAACTAAAAACTGTAAGTTGTTGAAACAAAAGAAGGAGAACAGTTACAATGGAAGACAACGTTTATTTAGAAGAAAAACACATGTTTTAAAACTCAAACAACGTGCTTAAAACGCTGAACATGTTGCCAGATTAGGTTTTGTAACGCAGAAATATGATGAACACAGCGTTTTCGGCATTTGCTAAATTTCACGACAGAAAAACAACAAAAACAGACATTTTCTATAAAAGAGTTCTATTGGAGATAGAAGGGTGAAGTTCTCGGGCCTGACTGCACATCATGAACACAGTCCCTTATGGCATCAGTAGATTTTTGAGTGATTGTATTTTAGGGTTTTTGGTCCAAGTGAGAAGCACTCTATGAATAAATTCAGAAGGTGTTCCTCACTCGTTGAGGATACTCCAAATTCAGGGGTAAATAAGTCCGAAGAGTAGCCACAGGGCATGGGGAAGATCATCACGGTCACCCATCACGACTGCTCCTCCCAAAACAACGGCAGTAGCTGTAGACTCCAGGTCCAGCGAGTGAGGAGGCCACGATGTCTTCAGCACCGTCAGGGTCCCAATGGAGGTGTGGGACACGTCCAGAAGGTCATCAGAGTCCTAATAACAAGAGCAGCATAAAAAACACAATTACATGTCAAATTTCACGTTGCATTTCTATGGTAGAACACACAATGGTTACTTGGATTCTGATATTTGATAATCAAGTGAAAGATGCTCAGGAGTGAGTGCGATGATTAATTCATTGATCATGTGATTCACTGAATGATTGCAAAAGCTAATAATAAAGAATATGAATTATCATATTTACAAATAGGGATATTTGAATGGAACAACAATAATAGAGCAAATGTAAACAACAGAATGTAGAAGGGCCTGAGAACAGGTGGATGCAGTTGCATCACAACACACCCCGATCAGGACCCTTTGGTGGCATAGATAGATAGATAGATAGATATATACTTTATTAATCCCCAAGGGGAAATTTGTCGAGCCAGTAGCAGCAACACACAAGAATAAAAAAACAAAACACAAAATATAAGAAGGGTTAGGGTGATCTGGCAAGAGGTGAACTGTTGTAGAGCCTCATAGCCGTCGGCAGGAATGTTCTCCTGTATCTGTCCTTGTGGCAGCGGAGCGTGAGGAGACGTCTGGAGAAAGTACTCCTCTGTCCCTGTAGGAGGTGGTGGAGAGGGTGGTCCGGGTTGTCCAATATGGACACCAGTTTCTTCAACGTCCTCCTCTCCACCACCTGTTCCAGGAGCTCCAGCTGGCAGCCGATGATGGAGCCAGCCTTCCTAACCAGTTTGTTAAGGCGGCTGGTGTCACGGCTCGATGCTGCTCCCCAGCAGACAATGGCAAAGTGCAGCACACTGGCCACAACCGACTGGTAGAATAACTCCAGCATCTTGCTGCACACGTTGAAGGATCGAAGCTTTCTCAGGAAAAAGAGTCGACTCATCCCTTTCTTGTACACAGCGTTGATGTTGGCCTTCCAGTTCAGTCGGCTGTCGATGGAGACGCCCAGGTACTTGTACTCCTCCACCATGTCCACGTCCACTCCCAGGACACTCAGAGGTGTAGGAGCTGTCGCCTTCCTCCTGAAGTCCACCACCATCTCTCTGGTCTTGGCCACGTTCAGCCGCAGGTGGTTCTCATCGCCCCACTTTACAAAGTCACTCACCACTGCCCTGTACTCCTCCTCCCGTCCATCCCTAATACACCCGACCACTGCAGAATCATCAGAGTACTTCTGCAGATGGCATGACTCCGTGTTGTACTGGAAGTCACTGGTGTACAGGGTGAAGAGGAAGGAGACAGAACAGTTCCTGTGGGGCTCCAACATCACTGACCACCGTTCCAGACAGCACACGCCCATTCTGACAAACTGTGGTCTGCCTGTGAGGTAGTCAGTGATCCAGGAGATGGTGGGCGCGTCCACACGCCACCGCAGCTTCTCACTCAGCAGCAGTGGCTGGATGGTGTTAAATGCACTGGAGAAGTCAAAAAGTGACTCTCACAGAGACACGGTTCCATCCAGGTGCGACTGAGCTCGTTGCAGCAGGTAGATGATGGCGTCGTCCACTCCCACATGAGGCTGGTAAGCAAATTGCAGAGGGTCCAGCGATTTCACCTGCGGCGGAGGTGGGCCAAGACCAGCCTCTCCAGCACCTTCATCACATGGGAGGTGAGGAGACGGTCGGTAGTCGTTGAGGCCAGATGGTGTTGACTTCTTTGGGACAGGGACCAGGCACGGCGTCTTCCACAGCACGGGACTTCCCCAGCCTCAGGCTGAGGTTGAAGAGGCGCTGCAGGACACCAGACAGCTGGGTGGCGCGGGTCTTTAGGACCCTGGGGCTGATGCCATCAGGACCTTCAGCTCTGCGCTGGTGTAGTTTCTCCAGCTGTCTTCTCACCTGGTCAGTCGTTACAGAGAGAGGGGAGGTGGAGGAGCCCATTGTTATTGAGGGCTCGGTGGATGTGCAGCTCAGCAGGGGGACAGAGGGGAGGTGTTTGGGAGGTGTGATGTGTGGAGGAGACAGGAGGGCTGTGAAGTGAACCTATTGAAAAAACAGTTCAGCTCGTTGGCCCTCTCCAGGAGCCCCTGGCTGTCTCCCTCCACCTTGAAGCCAGTTATCTGCTTCATGCCAGACCACACCTCCCTTGTGTTGTTCAGCTGGAGTTTGGTCTCCAGCTTCCTCCTGTAGGAGTCCTTGCCTCCCTGAGCTTCACCTTTAGGTTGCGCTGGGCTTTCTCAGCTCATCCTGTCTCCAGACCTGAAAGCAGCTTTATTCATGTTAAGCGCCTTCAGGTCCCTGGTGATCAGGGCTTGCTGGGGAAGCAGCGCACAGTCCGTGATGGGATGGTGGTGTGTTCACAGAACTTGATGTATTCCGTGATGCAGTCGGTCATACTGTTGATGTCCTCCCGTGCGGTCCACACAACATCCCAGTCCGTTGACTCGAAGCAGTCCTGTAGGCGTCGTTAGCCTCAGAGACCACCTCCTCACAGTCCTGGTGGTCACGGCCTCTTCACCAGAGGAACATACCTGGGTGTCAGCCGGACCAGGTCATGATCAGACCTGCCGAGGGGGGGAAGGGCAGTGGCGCTGTATAGATAGATAGATAGATAGATATATACTTTATTAATCCCCAAGGGGAAATTTGTCGAGCCAGTAGCAGCAACACACAAGAATAAAAAAAATAAAATAAAACAAATATAAGAAGGGTTAGGGTGATCTGGCAAGAGGTGAACTGTTGTAGAGCCTCATAGCCGTCGGCAGGAATGTTCTCCTGTATCTGTCCTTGTGGCAGCGGAGCGTGAGGAGACGTTTGGAGACGTTTGGAGAAAGTACTATGCGTCCTTAGTATTAGCATACAGCAAGTCCAGAGTTTTATTGTTCCTTGTTGGGCAGTCAATGTATTGATGGAAGGTTGGGAGAGCTTTTTCCAATGTGGTGTGGTTAAAGTCACCAGTGATAGCCATGAATGCTCCAGGCTGATGATTCAGCAGAGCAGACACAGTGGAGTGGATGGTGTCCACAGCTTCCACAGCGTCAGCTGATGGCGGCACGTACACGACAACCACAATGGCGGACGTGAACTCTCTCGGCAAATAGTACGGGCGCATCCCCACGGCCAACAGTTCAATGTTCGGGCTAAGCGCCCCTTCACGCACATGGTCCGGATGGCACCACCGTTCATTCACATAAACAGCGATCCGCCCCCTCTTCTTACCGCTCTGTGTAGCTCTGTCAGCCCGAACAGTCCTGAAGCCGGGCAAAGGCGCTGTGATCCGGATAGTCGCGTGTAGCCACGTCTCAGTGAAGCACAAGAGGCTGCTCTCACGGAAGATCCTCTCAGACATTACCAGCGCCGAGCTCATCCGTCTTATTGGCCAAAGACCTCCGTTCCCGTTATGATCGACGGTGCGAGGGTTTGTATCTCCTCGTTTTAGCCCTCCGCTTGACACCCGATCTGCAACCGCGAGCCCTTCTCCGTAGCTCCAGCGGGATCACAGGTCTTTCTCCAGGCAGAAGCTTCGGCCTGCACAGCGCGATCAACTGAGCACGGTGAGCAGCCGGTCCCCGTCATTGTTTTGCTGTGGCTCTCCGATACTCACGACAAAGTGAACAAAAGCCACATAGGGTCAAGTCGAAGCTTCATGCCATCCTAAACTCACACCTTCAATAAAGAAAGACCAAAGTTTAATACGTGGGCAACCAACCATATTCGTGGTAAACATCCACATTTCTTTGTCACTGCTGCTTCTGGGAAATGTGCTCCTACCACAGGAGGCTGAACAGGTACCTACCATCTTCAGCTGTCACACCTGCATCATATTGGCTGCTCCTGAACCTCCTGTGGCAGTAGAGCGAGCATATTGCCCAAAAGCAACAAAGAAATAGCGATAATGTTACAAGTGAAAACCATTTTTTGGTAACAGGAGATATTAGTAGAACCCCTCTACCATCATGCAGACATGTGAAGGTGTACAGATGCCCATTTAGGTGTGATATGATTTGTAATTTTTTATTTTGAAGGCCTTTGGGTTTTGAATGGGGCGACTAGAGAGCTGCAACTGGACCCGACTGGAAAGACGGAGATCCCACTAAAAGGGCCCCAATCAGGGATAAGTAAATCAAAAAGTATAGAAGCACTGATTGGAAGAGAAGTAGCCAATACCAAAAGATTAACTGGCAGAACACATGAGATATATTGGGCATCCTGTGGTGTGGAATTAAATAATTTTGACGAAAGTCTACTTACAAATTCTTGAAGAAGTCTGCGTTGTCATCTCCAAGGATGACGGGAGAGCCACGGAGGACTGCTGTTCACCTCCCAGTCACATCTGTACTCTAAAAAAATATTTTAAACACACACAATTCACAAGTGTTAAAGGACAATCATTTGACAGCTCTGCATGCAATGCTGTGACACTACTTTATTAACCACATACAGAAAATGACTGCTTGAGAAACTTACCCCAGGTGTGACTTGTTGCAGATATTCAAGTTTCTGTCCGACACTTTCCCCCTCTGGGTTTTGAACTTCTCCAGGAAGCGAGGAGTGTATTTGTCGAGATCTTTGAAGAACTCTGATTGCAACTCAGATTTTTGCTTGATAAGCGACAGAACTCAGCCAGAATCTAACGTCAAAGAGAAATAAATTAATATTTAGTCATATTAGACCTACAGTATACACATTACAACATACTACATCACACTGGGCAGAAAACTAGTGGCTTCTAGATTGAACAGATTATATCAGCTCCCCTCATCGTTCCTTCATGGTCGTCACAGGAGACACTCTGTGAAGACATGGACTCAATCTGGCAACGCTTCCATGTGTTATGCAGTAGTGTGTAGAAGAAAATAAGCAATACTTACAATTCATTGCCAGGTTTTTCAAAGCCTACAAAAGAAACAACAAAAGCAATTAGTCAAACTGCAAATAACTCCTCGTCAAAATGCATTTTTACGGCTAAAAAGCCATCAGTTTAATGGAAGATTTCACAGACAAATATGATTACAAATGCTTATCCTAGATATAGATAGATAGATAGATTGAAGTCATAAATAGTCTGTAGGGAGGTTGGCAGGGAGCTTAGTTTCAAACTTGCTATTGGTTATAATGGATGTCATTTCCATTAAATATCACAAAATAAGAAATGATGTTCAAGTAAAAAATAAAAAAACGTTGTACAACATTCGCTATGGCCGAGAAGTTCTCCATCATACGGTTGTGGTTGAATTATTCCTCGTTACTGTAGTGTTATGGAATAATAGGGTTTTGAGCCCGTTGTATCTCCAAGTATCTTTATTAGCTTAACCATACATAAAACCGTGACTGACTGGATTCGGGTAACTCCAAGAGCGGACTGACGACTGTACACGCCCCCCCTCTGATCACACATGCCTTCGTATCACTCCGCATGTCTATAAAGTAGTACCATTACATTACATTCAACCTAACATTGCATTCACTCCTAACTCAGTGACAGTAGCGCTGTGTGACTCCCGTAGTGCTGCGTTAATGCACACGAGTGAGACAGCCACGACGATGTCCGCCATTAACATTGTGACTCGTTTGTTTTGACGGTCTAGCTAGCTTACATTAAACGCTTCGTAAAGTTAACATTCAACTACGAATATACATATGAACAATATGGCGAAGATACGACGATGTTTACTAAGGACATGAACGGCAAAACGTTATTGAGACGCTGAAACTTACCTGAAAGTAACTCGCACACCTGCATTGCTTTCTCGCTACCGCCAATCCGTCTCCGCCAAAGAACGTCTTCAGTGGTCGACTGCGCATGCGTATTCGAGCCGAGTGCTGCCGAGTGCACCCGAGTTTCTTCCGAGTCCGCCTCACTCATTTTTTTAAAGTAAAGCTTACTTGAGATAATAAGTTTAATAACTTTACTCACCAAAAAGTGTTCTTTACTAAGTTTCTTAAAGTAAGGTCAACAAAGTAAGCAGAAATGAGTAAAGCTCACTAATTTTTTTAACTCAACTTTACTATTACATTTTACAGTGCATAAATAGGTGAGGAAAAAAGTCCTAGCTCAAAGACTCACTACACTCAAAGAAATGACTCATTGGATGAACTCAATTAAATTGTTGGCAGGTTTTCCATCCAATAATTATATGCAACTCCAACTCAAATTTAGCACATCAGTGCAATAAAATGTAATTAAGTTAGTCCAACTCATTTGTATCAAATACATCTCAAATAAAATAACGATATTCATTAAATTAAATACATTTGTGTTTGTCCAACTCAAAATATAAACTAACTAACTAAATATGCAAACTCCACAACGAAGTAACACCCCGACTGGGAATTGAACCCACTACCCTCTGGCTGTGAGGCGACGGAGCTAGCCACTACACCACTGTACAGGCCTGCAATTGACTTCACCTCATGTAAACAACTGATTTTCAGAAGGCGCATGCGCAAAGAGTAGTCCTCAATGAAACACATTTATTTTGAGTTGATATGCACACCATCTAACCTAAATAAATCTAATAAATGAAAGTATTCATACATTTTGTGTTACACCCATTAAATATAAATATCTATTTTTTAAATTGATTTATTTAAATGTATCAAACAATATTTAAATGTGTCACCTCTAAGAAGGGCTTGCATCGTTTTTTTTAGTGTAGCAAATATTACAACAAGGTAATGATAGTGTAGTAGACAATGATACAAACAAAATGTTAGTAATGCTGCTAGCAACAATACAAGTAATTACAATAAACACACTTCTATACTTTTTGTTTATTATTATTCTTATTTTATGTATATATAATAATACATATTGTTACTTATTGCAAATGTAGTTCTCAATACTTTATGCTATTTCACCAGGATACATTCTGTAGCAACACTATCCCGGACTTTTTCCCTGGAGATTTGAAACTCATAAATAGACAAACAAAGGTGATCAGGGGGCACCACAGAGATGTAACCTATTTAGACAATGTGTCATGATTGCCACAAATGCAAATCAGCAGCGGTGCCATCGGAAATAGACTGTACCACAAAAGAAGGGATGGGGGTAGCTGGAAGATCCTCGGCAGGATCTTTGTCTTTATACAACTCAATACATCTTTGTCGACATTAAATCAGAAGGCACACCCGCACTGTGTTTACATGTTGTGCATTTGATAAGTGTTGTCGCTGACTGACGCGTTCTGTATTTCGCTCTCCTCTTTGCAATACCCCTCCGGTGTGATCCGGTGTCTTGCGCGTGTGGTAGAGACGACCATCGTGCCTGGTCGTCCGGTTTTTTTGAGAGAAGAAGTTGGCAAAGGGATGCGCCTGCGATGATGGCGCTGCAGCTGAAGAACGGGGATGCACCGTACTACCAGAGTGCGGATTACTGCAGAAATTACACTTCGCCGCCTGTCAGCTACGGCGACAGCAGCCATTATCTTGCCCGGTTGCCAGGTAAGGAGAGGCTTGCCATACAGAATGTCCCCTCCGACTGTCAGCAATCGTTTGCGCTAATTGTGCAGGGATGGAGAAAATCTAGCCAGAGAAATGTGCAGATGAGGAAGGTGGATGTTGCCACCGGCTGCCCTGGTGATGCTGTCATTATCATAATGTCATGTAGAGGGGTTGCACCAGCCATCATTCTGTTTAGTTTACAGAGCATGAATGCTGCGATGCCAAATCTGAGGTTGTCGAGATACCCGAATGATCTCTTGTGCGGTAAGAGACCTCCCGAGAGACTCCAGGTTTGTGCTGATGTCTGATTGTAATTTGAAACAGTAAATAGCCTCAATGCAATGTTCCCTTTCATCTCTTGGGTATCGCAGTCAATCAAGTGGTTGTCAGAGCATTTGAAGAAATAGAGACTGAATCACTCCTGCTCCCTAACTGCATTGCTTTATCTGCACATATGACGATGATGATGATGACATGTGGTAAATACTCAGTGAAAGTTCCTTCATTGCCCCTGCCCATATGATGATAACACAGGTGTTCCTGATTTTTTTATGGACCTGAGGCCAGCATGTGTTATACTTGCCACACAAATAATCCAGATTTGCAGCATGAGACTGATCAATCCATCTAATATAACTGCCATTAAACTACCGTCATAAATGCATAGACTGCGTAAAGTATCAGATGGAAGTTAGTGGAAGTCATAGTAATTGATTGAAAGTCAAATGTGTCGTGCCAAAACAAATGATTACGGGGACATTTTTGTATGACACATTTAGTAAACTATCAATCATTTACGTCATTGTAGAAATCTGAGGACGTGTTTGCCTTTTTCTGCTTTGTATCATTCCCAATTGAATACCACTGGATTTGGTAACTTTCCTTCTGATAAAATACACAACTTGGCCTCTGGTAATTTGTGATGGGCTTTTCTCAGCATTTATTACGAAATTAGATGTCTAGAGTTGTTTTCTTTAAGAAGGAATACTAATTGATAGAGTAATAGCAGCCTAATGCATAGACTAGGTGACTGGTGCTCAGAGTCTTTGCAGGAGTATACCCCTTACTTCATCTCAATTATTATAAAAGACAATCAAACATGTAGTGCTACTGAGATATAAAAGTGGAAGGTCGGCTTTATTGTAAAGATGAAGGGAGTAAATTGTAGAGTACAGTAAGATGTATGTGGACTTTGCTGCTTTCTGCGGTTGTCTGATGCCCAATGAAGCAGATGGAATAAGTGCAGGAGGCATGTGCTCCTCATTGTTCCATAATTGATGTGACACAAGACAGTTCAGCAAGAGAAAACTCTAGAGAACATGAAGACTTGGCCTATTTAGAGATTCTCAGTGGAGGCCACGATATTAACAGACTCCAGGACAGGAGTTCTTTTGTGGCGTGGTTCTAAAACCAAGAATTGTTTCATCACTCTCAAAAATATCTGACAAGGGATATCTAATGAACAACTTCTGAGGTGGTTTGCTTTTTTCCAACTCTGGCAGATTACTTTGAGACTATAAGAACAATATCGCCCCACAGATATGATGTGTTTTCAACCTACAAGTGTTGCCCTCTGCTTCAGAGCAACATTACAGAAGCCGCATTTTGACTTGCAAAGTTGATCGTGTCCTCAAAAGCAAAATGTATTTTGTCTTTGATCTTGAAGCAAGTTCCACTGCTTTGCACATGCATGTGTGCTTACTTTGTGGGCCTGAATCTGAGTCTGGGCACAACACTGACCTTGGCTGATCAAGCTTAAAACTCTAGAAATGTAACACAGCCATGCTCTGTTTCAGTGCACAGCAAAGGCTCCATGAAATCCTGATGCAAAGTAGTTGTTCACGAGGTAGCATGAGCAGGAGTTTAAGACGTGTGCAGGCAGCGATGGGGGAACATGTCGACAGCAACATCGTCAAGCTTACCTTACAATCTAAGTGACACGCAGGACATGAATGTTAGTCATCTTATGTCAGTCGTCTCTTTTGGAGTCGCACAATGCGTACCTGGGACTGCTTAGCATCAAGCAAAAAGGTTCAGTCGCTCTTTGTGCTCATAATTGCTGCAGCGGTGAGGTTTCTGAAGGCGGCTGTGCAGGCGGTCTCAAACACGGTTGAAGGGTTGTCATGAGATTTCTTCTGATTAGATTATATAAATAAATAAATAAAAATATACACTTTTATTAATCCCCAAGGGGAAATTAGTTCTCTGCATTTAACCCATCCTTAGTAATTGCAACTGGGGTTCAGTGCCTTTTTTTTTAATTTTTTTTTTTTTGATAATGTGCAGTATGTGGAATGTGATTGGTGGATCTTTTTATGGCTGGCTTTAATTGTGGTTGTTGAGCATTGCGGAGGTGTCAAATTCAACAACAGGGCGGTTTCGTTCAATGAATATTGAAAATATGTATAATTATAATGATTGGGCCCTCTTTTAACCTATTAATGGCGATAGAAAAAAAGGCTATTTTTGTTGTATGTGTATTGTAACATTTAAACCATGTTTTTCCTGTTTTGCCTCCATCTTTGTTTCTAAAGGTGTCAAAAGATGTTTCTGCAATGCACTTTGTCTGAGACTTCTTTTGTGAATGAAGTTTGAGGTTCTGTTAGAGATGCTTTCCTTTGACCATCCACTCACAATGGCCAATTCAAACTTATCACAAATAAATCGTGGTTTGCTCATGAAAAGCTCCATAAGATAGTACATGTAAAAGCCTTATTAAGAATATTTTAAAACAACACTCACAATGCCAATGAGTAGTAAAACTGCTATTATATACAGTATATGCAATAGCTGCACAACTTATATTATTAATGTGCAGTCAACTCATCCAATTTCTTAGTTTACAATACTTTAACAAGGTCAGTGCCTTGTCCAGCATACCTTTGTCGTGAAGTCAGGGAGCACGGACGACAGACAGACAGCAGCACTGACTGGACGGACAGACTCAATAGCGAACAGCAATCGGAAACAGAAACACCTCCGGAGGTTATTTTGAGTCTATGAATCACTGCCATTGAGTGTCCAATTGGATGCCAGATAAAACCTTCCAGCACGGTGAGTTTTGACACAGCTGTTGGCCTATTACTGATCTGACAATATGTGTGGCAATACACACACAACCACACACACACAAAATAGAGCATTGGAGCAGCACAAGTGAACACACATATACTTTAACCCTTGTGTTGCCTTAGGGTCATTTTGACCCGAATCAATATTACACCCTCCCCCCGCCTTAGGATTAATTTGACCCCATTCAATGTTTAATGTCGGTGTTCTTTCGGTAGTCAACAAACAAACATAAAGTGCCTCACACTTAAACTTGGAAAACAATATTAATTCTAATAATTTTCTGGAGGTTTTAATTGCTGGCGTCAAATTGAACCCAAAGGGTAAAATATGTTAGTAAATATAAAGGTAACAGGAGGGTGAAACATTGAATCGGGTCAAAATGACCCATAGGCGGGGGGAGGGTGTAATATTGATTCGGGTCAAAATGAGCCTAAGGCAACACAAGGGTTAAATCATCAGCACATTACTTCATTTAATATGACGCTCTCTCTCCTCTCTTGTTCTCTTCATTCATACTCTCATGCTTACCATGTACACACACACACACACACACACACAAACACTAACGCCACATCAGCGTATTCGTCACACTTCAGGCTGAGATCTCTTCTTCGTCTGTTCAGAGAAGTTTGAGGATTTCTATTGCCACGGTCTGTGTGTGTGTGTGTGTATGTGTGTGTGTGTGTGTGTGTGTGTGAGTGTCTGAGTGTGTGTGTGCACAGGCATGTTGTATGTGACGTCCCGTATGCATGACTGCAGGCGCTGCAGGCTCAGCCTAATCTTTCTGATGCCCACTGGAGTGTGAAGCTTCTCTGTTCGAGAATGTGTTTCCATTCGCCCATCTCTTTACGTCTCTCCGGCCTCTGGGCTCAGAGGGAAAAAATAATTCTTTTTTTAATGTCACTGTACATCGGTTCTTGAATTTTCCTCAAGTTCCATCTCAATGTCCTTTTGATGATTAGTCAATAGACGATATCTACATAGCAGTCTAATCCAATGCAAGGCAAATATTTATCGTTGCCAGGAAGTGATATTTGATTTGTGTTGTATTTTTGTTACTTTATTAGTCCGTAGGATATCTTTAAAACATATTTAAAGATTTCAATGAAATTTAGTGGAAAGATAAGCAAAGTGAGCCCAGTGTCTGTGTGATGCCAATATAAAGGACTTTCTTGTTTTACAATTTATAAGCTCATTTACTCAAAATTGCACCTTTGCTTCAAAACAAATCACACTAATTTCATCCAATTGTACTCACTAATATAGATTGTTTGACTAATTTTATTTTGGCAGAATTCATCCATGTAGTCCAAAGCCCAAATATTCTCCAGTTTGTATTTTGGTGCACACCAGATCAAGAGTCTTCAGCCATGCTAACAGCTCTATGAGCTAAATACTAACAGCCACATGCTAATATGCTGATGTTTAACAGGTATATCATTTACCATATCATCTGCAAACATTTGATAATTAGCACTATACACAAAGAACAGATGAGACAGATGAGAACGTCTTTAGTTTTGCAGGTATTTGGCCATAAACGGTTAGCGATGAAAGGTCGGCGCTGAACCGAAATGAGTAAAATTCATCATGAGGGGAACTTGAATGTCTGAACCAAAATTCAATGTAATTCATCCAATATTTGGTTCAACATTTTACTCCAAAGCACAAATGTCAACCTACTCATGGTGCCAAAGGAAAAGCCAGGCAATCACCACAGATAGTCAAATACGTTATCCGGTATAAGTACATATGTGCCCAATTCTGGAGCAGATATTGAGATATTTAACTCGATAAATTATCATTTTGATGTGATGGGGGCACGAGATGAGTCATTACGATTATTCCTCTACAGACCTTTAATACCAAATCTCTTGTCAATCCATCCAATAATTCCTGCGATATTTCAATCTGGACCAAAGTCTCTCTCAGTGGATGTCTGCACACCACCTGAAAATCAACCCTGACAAGACCGAGCTACTATTCCTTCCAGGGAAAGGCTCCCCCACCCATGACCTGACTACCACCTTCAACAGCTCTGTGTTGGCTCCTACCCTGACTGCCAGGAACCTCGGGGTGACACTAGAAAGTCAACTCTCCCTGACGGCCAACATCACTGCGACAGCGCGTTCCTGTAGGTACATGCTGCACAACATCAGGAGAATACGTCCTCTTCTTACTCAGAAGGCGGCACAGGTTCTGGTCCAGACTCTGGTCATTTCACGCCTAGACTACTGCAACTCCCTCCTGGCTGGTCTACCTGCTAAGGCCATCCGACCTCTGCAGCTCATCCAGAATGCAGCAGCTCGACTGGTCTTCAGCCTCCCGAAATTCACCCAAACCACTCCGCTCCTCCGCTGCCCGCATCTGCTTCAAAACATTGGTTCTGGCGTACCGTGCTCTGAACGGATCAGGCACCGTCTACATCCGGGATATGGTCACACCGTACACCCCGGCACGTTCGCTCCACTCGGCATCAACCAATCGACTTGTGACTCCTGCACTTCGAGCCAATCACTCGAAATCCAGACTGTTTGCTGTCCTGGCTCCTCAGTGGTGGAACGAGCTCCCCACTGACATCAGGACAGCAGAAAGTCTTTACATCTTCCGCCGGAAACTAAAAACACATCTTTTCCGACTATATCTGGAGTAAAACACAGATTAGCACTTCAGTGGCACTTAAATAGCACTTACTTATGGTACTTTTGTAGTTCGACTATGTTGAGGAAATGTTACTTTCTGTATTCTTGTTGTTCTTAGTTTGTACTCTAGGTTGAAATGCACTTATTGTAAGTCGCTTTGGATAAAAGCGTCTGCTAAATGACATGTAATGTAACGTAATGTAAAGTAGTAGACAAGCCATTCAAACCTGGACAGGCTGAATGCTTTTAAAAAAAAAGTGGAATGTCCATACAACAATGCCTTACTCATCAAGGTTACTGAATTTATTTGTATGAATTCTCTTTGATCTGCCCCTTTCTTTAAACTTAATGTGTAAATGCCTGTGTTGTCCACAGGCCCAGGGACCATGTTGAAGCCTCCTCTGAGTCTGTTCAGCCATCCCCAGCAGCCTTTCCATCACATGGACTCTTTGCACCAGCTGGGACCTCCACCAATGGTGCCTAGACAACCTCTCGGACCACCACCCCTTGCCCCTGCTCAGGCAATTGGACCCCCGACAATGGTTCCTACCCAGACTCTATGTCCCCCGCTTATGCCTGCTACTCACACGTTAAGACATCCTCCCATTACTCTATCACACAGCTTAGGACCTCCTCCGATGGTTCAGCCACTGGGTCCTCCACCAATGGCACACACTCTGGGTCCCCCACCTGTAGATCACACACAAGTAATAGTGCCTCCCACCATGGACCTCATACAACCGTTGCGGCCTCCACCTCTAAACCCTTTACAATCACTGGTGCCCCCACCAGGAGTCTGCCGATTCCCCCTCCCTCCCAGCCCCATGTCCTCCCCTCATGCTGCAGGTCCAGACCATTCCCATCTGCCCCCAATGCCCCCAATGTCCTGCCTAATCCCCGGTCCTCTCCCGGGACAGGCAGCCCCGGCCAGCGAGCAGCCACAGGATGAGGGCTCTCTGCTGGGGACGGATGAGCAGGAAGACTCTCCAGGGTTGGGGGAACTGTGTAAACCACTGTACTGTAAACTCTGCAATGTTACCCTCAACTCTGCTCAGCAGGCACAAGCTCACTACCAGGTCAGTTGAAATAAAAATGTACAAAACATGTCAAATATTAAAATACATACATAAAAACAAAATGCTCCTGATTTGTCTGTCTAGGGGAAGAACCACAGTAAAAAGCTAAGAAATTTCTACGCTGGCAGTCAACAGCCTCCGGCGATCAGGATCCCAGAAGTCCTCCAGGCGAACGGCCAGACATCCGTCTGCTCAGGATCAAACGACAGTGACGCAGGCAGGCAGGTCAGATACAACAACGCAGCACCAATCGACCGAAATGTTACAGTTTTAGATGAGGAAGTGGGTGTACTGCTGCTGAAGGGACTAGTCTATAGGTAGTTTACCTTTGAGGAGGCGGAAATATATTGCAGTCACTCTGCTCCACTCAGTGAAATCTCACATCATCCACTCAACACTGAACAATTTACGAGTGAAATACAATCATTATGTAATACATTTCTGTTGCAATGTTACATTTTCTTAGACTAAAATATAGCTGTAATCAATAGCTTTGTGGTTCAATTGACAATGTGAAAATAATATGACAATTTGAAAGGGATCCTTTATAGGGATGGACCTACAAAGATTCATTATCTGAATCTGCAGTTCCCCTTGTTTATTTTTTTAGTTTCAGCTTGTAGTTTAGCTGTCTGACCCACAACTTTACTGTTTTGCTTGACTCAGAGTGTATTCTTTGTCGCTAGCAGGTAGCAGTGCTCATCACCAAACACCAGGCAATGTTAGAGTCTAGCTGGTGAACGTAGTGGTGTATTTAGCACCTAAAGAGCCATATATTTCTCTCAGGTGTTGGTTCAGGCAGCCAGAAACACAACTCTAAATGTATGATAATGTCACTCCGTCACTATTGAATGTGTATATTGCTGTTTGGTAAAAAACGTTCTTACCTACTAAGCGCAAATAAAAAACATCTAGATCATGTTTTCATCTTCTTATCTTATCATATCCTCTATGATTATTGGCATAGATGGGATTTCTATCATGATTTAACAACTTTCATTTTGTTATAGTTGACAGTTTTAAGAAGCTGTACAATAAATTCTTCTCTAACTCCCACCGGACCCAGAAATGTATTCCTTCTCTTCCTCACTGTTTACTCCCTACCTCCTCTCTACATATACACTGCACTGCTTTGTACTGTGTTTGCAGGTGCAGTATAAGGGGGCAACCAGGGTCATCTTAGCCACAGAGAATGACTATTGTAAGCTGTGTGACGCCTCGTTCAGTTCACTGGCAGTTGCACAGGCCCACTACCAGGGCAAGAACCACGCCAAGAAACTACGGCTCGCTGAGGCCCAACAGAATTCCAGTAACATGTAAGTTTAAGTAAATAAACCTTTTGGAGCATCCAGAGGTCTCGTCCTTATTGCTGTGTTGTTGTTTTTCTTGCAAATCCCCTGGAAGCAATAACTGAATTAAAGGCAGCTCAGAAAGATATATTTAATTAAATAATATGGTTATATTTTTGCGTTATTCCTGTTTATTCATGTTCATCTGAATGATCCCAAAATGTATTAAGTATGTGTCTATCCAGGTTAAGTTACCCAGTTACCCCAAACTTAAACACACATCTGGTTTGGGCTTTCTTCATTTCCAAACCTGGCAGGCTAAAAACTTGTAAATACAAACAGACTGTCTTACTCCCCTCTTGATCTAAATTGAAGTGATCTGGACTCCGGCTCTGCCTGTTTCAGGGAAGGCACCATTGAGGCAGCCCAGAGAAGAAACAGGAAAGATGGCAGTGAATACAGACTGGTGAAAAACCGCCACAGCCCACAGCTACCTGCTTCCATGCCAGGTAAAATATTAACAATGAATTAAAAAAAGGCTTAAAAACAGACACTCACTGACATAGAGATGAAAGCTTCTGTTTTATTTTTAACAGCGATGTTAAACTCATGAAATACAAAAGAAGCTACAATATGATCTGTATGTGTCAGAACAACACATTAAATCAACAGTGGCTACATCTGTGTCATCAAAACAATGAACAACAATGAACAACCCCATCCAATAATCAACCTAGTTGTAATCCCATTTGACTTGTGTATCTTTAACACACACATCAGTAATATATCAGATTATAATTAAGTGTGAGATGCTGGTTTATTCTCAAACATCTAATTCGTACTAACGACTGGTGATGCAATGGATTTTAATAATTAATTAATTGTTTAATTCATAAAGTCCCTTTAAAAGTCAAAGCCCATTTGAACAATTTCAGTCCGGCCCACAGTGACAGTGAGCTGACTGACTGGCTGAAAGGGTTTGTTTGATTGTAAACTTAATATGTTTGGGTTTGGGACTGCTAAGTCATCTACATATACATTTTCTTTTACATTTTATTGAGCTGCCTACATCATTAATAGATTAATGAATGGCCCTTTGCCAACCATTAGTCCAACGTTAACATATCCCGCCAGCTGTCATGATGAATGTTTCACTCCAGCTGACTTCTTGTCTCCTGCTTGTCTCGCTCCAGGGCCGTACTACAACCCCAGACCGAGGCAGCGCATCCCCAGGGACTTGGCCATGTGTGTGACTCCCAGCGGACAGTTCTACTGCTCCATGTGCAACTGCGGAGCCGAGCAGGAGGCCGACTTCAGGCAGCATCTGGAGAGCAAGCAGCACAAAGCAAAAGTGTCAGAGTTGCGATACCGCCACGAGATGGAGAACCTCGGCTACAGCTAAGAGAAACAAGAGGGGAGAAAAAACAGAGATCAATGGGACAGAATAGGTGGAGAGACAAATGCCAAAGTGCAGGAAATTAAAATACGAGCCTGTGGTTAAAGGGCATATTTAGTGAAGGGATTAGCCAAAATGCCCTCACAAGATCGTGTCGCAATTCATTTGATATATGCTTGAATACGCTTTAAATCGTAATATTTTACTTAATGCTCTAACATATGAAGCTGTAATTAGATTTGATGGATCTATTTAATCTTGCTATTGCTCTTGGAATCCAGTCTGAATATTGAAACAGGCTGCAACGTGAACAGGATGTTTTTGAGAAGTCAGGACTTTTTGACGTTCAAGCCCCAACATTTCTTTGAGTTTTTTTAGGCACTGGTTCAGATTACCCTTTTGACCCACTACCTGGGTTGCGTTCTGATTAAGGATACAGGTAAATGCAAATTAATTGCATGTAAATCTTGAGCCTGTTCGGGCGACAGGCAGAGGACTAGTGGTGCACAGAGAGTGGGACATGCAGAAGGTTCAAGCATTAAGAGAGAATGCAAAATGAGGAAAATAGAGAGGAGCTGGTCGGTTGAAGTAGAAGGAAGAATAGAGGCAAACACTTGAGGTGGGAACAAGTCTCATCTTTGGGAAAACAATCATCACCACTGAGAACACAGTGTGAGACTTAATCCAATTCCTGAGTGGAAATGAGCCCTCCAGGTATTTTTGTACAGGCCCTACAGGAGAGACTTCAGGGCCACTTACTGTAGTGGCCACTGAGCCACACATTATACATCTTTCTAACCTAACACAGGTAATAAAATCCAAAGCACTTTTCGTTAATTTAAAAAAAGACAAAGCACAATGAACAGCATCATCTGGTAGAAACAGTGTTCCATGAATCTGTTTGGTGTGTATCAGGCGGAAGGCTACACCCCGGTTAGCTTTGTATGTGCCTTTAGTGAGAACTAGGCTAAGGAGTCAATTTTGGCTTGCCATTTTGACATAATAGTGGAAAATATTCTACTGTATTGATTGCTTTTCTTTTTAGATTGTGTGTCAACTCTTTTCTTGTAATGAATCCACATACATAATGTGTAAATATTCTCAACTGTCATGATATGTGTAAATATAGGATAATATACATGAATACTATTGATTATTTGGTTAACGTTAGCCTAGCATATATTGTAAATACTCAATCTATTTAATAATGATCAGGAATCTTGTACAAACTGTGCACTGAGTGTCTGAATGTTTTCACATCAGCACTGTATGTTTGTGTGTGTATTTTACTGTCGGCCTTCTATACCACATTGGGCGATGCCCTCGTTCACTGGAAAAGTAACTCTGATATCATCCGTTTCGTTAAGAGCTGCTCGTCTCATCATTTGACTGTGCTGGTAGACCACATGCGAGAGGCTGTCTCTGAGGCTTCTCCTGAAGCCTTAATCTGTGTCTTCACAACACACCCAAACTGGCACTGTGATGGGAGGGAACTTGCAAACACAATGGGAACTCAAAGTGACGCGTGCAGCCAAAAGCATTTAACTCTAAACTTCTAATTAGTTTGAACATTGCTAATGAACGTGTGCTGAGCTCGTAGATGTTTCTGGTTGTAAGACACATCATTTAATTAACCAGGTTTCACTGCCGTGTTAAGCGGCTGCAGAAGAGTGGTGTGGATCTTGTCTGGGTTTGTAGACAGATCTTTTATTTTTTTATGTTGTTTCGTTTTTGGTTTGTTTTTCACCCTGTATGACCGAGGTCTAGCTGTTTGTTAAGCCCATCCTGAAAAGATCAGTTATGTACTCAGAATCAAATTAGATTTTCTGTTTCTGTTTATTTGATTATCTGTTCCAGTTCAGTGCAACTGAGCTGAATACCGTGCAGTCACAAGGCATCTGAACTTATCCTGTCATACTTGACTCAATGACTAAAGAACAAGGTAGCTCTAAAGAACAGTATTTATAGATTTGAGTGACTTTAATCCTTAAAATAGAAAATACATTATTTTATTCATGCCTCAAAAGTTAATTTATGTAGCAGTTGAAAGGATCTTTCCACTAGATTTTCAAATATTGTTATTAGACAACTAGAGTCATAGCCAGAAGAGGAAAAAAGCTTCCTGTTTCACTTTAAATTTGGTTTTCTAACTTTTAATCAGTCAAAGGTCAGTTTGGGTCACGTAATCAGAAGCGATATAACGTAGAGAAAAAAGCAGCTGTGGTAAGAGGCAGCTGTTTACATCTTTTATTTGTCTGGAGAGCACAACCACGCACCTGATCCCACACATGAGGACACTCAGGAGAAAAGCACTGTGAGGACAAAGTACTGTGGTATTTAGGGATTTTAAGTTAACACATGCGAGAGGGTGAGAGACAAATGGAAAATAGAAAACCAAATGCCAGGCTGTTCTTTTTAGCCCAACGTGCAGTTTGGTTTAACAAAAAAGGAAATAAAGAGCTGATCAAATCAGAGTTATAATGAAAGCTGTGGGTGAGACACAGCAGTCGAGGAGTTTTTCACATTAGACTGAGTTAGTCAGTCAGCAGCAATCCTCCTCCTCCTCCTCCTCTGAGAAATAACACTCTTCGTCTTACATGAAAGAATGGGAGCATTACCTTTTTTCATGTTGACAGGCTCACGCTCCAATAAAGCTACTGAACACCTTGTATGGAATAATAAGCTACAAAGAAAGGGAGGAAATTAAATTGTAGGACACTATTATACTACGAACAGCCATCACCTAACAAACCTTTAAGACAGTAGCCTGGAAACCTTTTTGTACCTATCCTGTCATATTTAGACTGGCTCTGAACCCCTTAAAGTATCTTATCGAGTCGTTAAACTCCTCCTTTTATACAGGACTATTTTTGGATTGGTATTGCTGCAATTAAACACAATTCTGCATTTAATGATCTTCATTGGTTGGACAAATGTTTTAAGCAGTCGAAATCCAACGAAATCAAGAAAGCACTGGAATATAAAGGCATCCACATATGGCCATTAACTGTTAATAGGTTTAATACTTTGTCAATCTGCACATTTATTTGCTCTATGTTCACTGGAATTGATACGATTGCATTAATGCTTCTGGAAAGTCTGTTTTGTTGTTCTTTGGTCTGGTAATGTACTGAAATAGTTAAAATACCAGGGTTACTGTTTCTGTTTGCTTGGTTCTAACTGCGTTTACTTGTTAGATAACCGTAACAGCTGGTAACTATATCTCACTGACAATGATTGGTTTCATTGCCATTAATCAATGCTGGTATCTGAATGCTAATGGTTTAAGCAACAAGTTGAATCTCAGTGCTTCGTTAAAAATGACAGACAAGTGTTACATGTTGCATCGTATAAGTTGTATCTGGTTTATTTTGTGCATGAAAAGTCATACTTAATAACTAAGATGTTTCTACTATGGAGAGAATAATATGATAGTGAGGTTGCCGTTCAAGAATGTTATTTTTTTCTGAAGTTTCCACGTTTGGAGATGTCTGTAGGCTGTGCTGATTCTACTAAAGGGCATTGATCAAATCAGGATTTAGCACTGAACATAAAAGAAACCTATAAAGAAAAGTGTGCTACCGGATATTGTTTAGTTCAGGTGAAGAGTTTGCTGCCATTGTCATTATTTGCCTCTCAATAATTTGTATCTTAATGTTTACAAGGGGAGAAATTGGAGCTGTTTATGGCTGTGTATCATATTTATCCATGTGTTGCACTTTTTGACTTATCAGACCAGGACAGATGGGCAACACTGATTTTCTTGCCGGGAATTAAAGATTGATTAAGCTTAAAGTAAAGCCACGAGGTGATTAGCTTAGCTTAGCATAAGGGCTGGAAACAGGGGGAAACAGGGAGAAACAGCAAAAAACATTTGTCAACTAACACGTCAAAGCCAAGCGGCAACTTCCGTTCATGGGTTGCAAAAAGTGAAGATGGCGACGCGGAAATTGCCGAACTCGGGTGTCCATAACGCCGTTCTACAAACCAACAGGTGACGTCACTTCTTATATACAGTCTATGGTTAAAAGCTTACTAATGATCACGTATCTCATGCGTTCGTGTTGCATCTTGCTCGTGTACTTTGGTGTCAGGTGGAGTTATGTAGTGCAGCTATTTGGCAACCTCGCAGTGAAACAACCTGCTCAAGTATTTGGCCAAGATGGACATTCTGTACATTAAGTTGTCAGAAAAGAGGTCCCAACTTTGTGAAGAAGAAAGGCTGTGTGATACGACCTAAAGCTACTGAAATAACTAATCGATTTCTTTTACTGAAGTGAGAGCAAGGTGAGCTGTTTTCCCCATGCTTCCAGTCTTTTTGCTAAGCTAAGCTCATGACCTCCATACTTCGCGGACAGACATCTAACTTGGCCAGAAAGGGAAGAGGATATCGCTCGTTCCTGCATCTCTAAAAAGTGCTTGTCCACGTCAGCTGTATTGATTTCTAATGTCGTCACTCAACCAGAAGATAGGTGAGGCTTGTCTCACATGAAAGCCCATGTATCCTGGTCTACAGACTGAGTCAGTCTTTTACACTGACAGAATTCAGGACCCCTCACCTCCATCTTCTGTTGGGCCCCAAAACACCCTAACAGCACCCCCTGCAGAGCAGTATATACTGGTGGACCCTCTGTGAAGACCTCAGCACACTGTCAGTGCCTCTAATCAACGATGCCAATATACCACTGACTGACTGACTGGATGGATGCCTAAACGACTGAGATACTGATGTACTTAGGCAGTGTGTGTTTTCTGACATGAATAAATGTGCAGATATTAATAACCAAGCTGAGTAGATGATTATTTCAGTGAATGTGTGTCTCATGTGTTCCCTTCCACGACTCGGCTCATAGCGCTCTGGGGGAAATAACCACTCTGTGAGCTGATGCTGTTATTGGCTCTCTAGGAGGAGACTCTCTCAATAGCCTAGTTTCCACTGCAGCTTTACTCATTATATTACTTCCGCCACAAAGGCTGTTATTGTGCCCCTGGTAGTTTGTTTGTTTGTTTGCCTGTCAGCAGGATATCTCACAACTTGTAATGAACAGATTGCCTGAAATGTGGTTTACTGGCCTCAGGTTTAAGTTTGGATTTCTGCCTTTGGATGGTTGAAAATCAGTGATAAAAACCAGTGCTTGAATTGGCCAATAATCACCAGGAGGAGTACTGGCACATTGATGTCCGTCCAACTTCTGTATTACTCCAATAAATAATGAAAGTATGATGGTATTGATGCTGTAGTTTTTGAAGGTGTTTAGCAAAATATGCCTGATTCCAGCTTAGAGGATAGACAATCATCTGGGCTCAGACACCAATATGAACTCTTCCTATAAAGTTGACTGCACAACAAATGCACTGGGTTTTAATTGGTCTTGGAAAATGTTTGCAATAGTTCTGAGCACAAAATCGTCCATGCAGTTCAAACATATAGGGCACTTTATATTACAGTATATAGGAAAGAAAGGTGCCTGTCTGAAAATGAATAATGAGGAGTTTGAAGGGAGTACATTCTTCTCACTTGCAGATTATCACGGCATAGTATTATTACTATATGATACACGATTTATATATTCAAATCAAAAAAGATCATCAACAATACATTGATAAACCACTCAACAACTCATAACACGGACAGTGGGGAGGCACAATTAGTTCAGATAGCAACTCTACTCATTTAATCGAGAATCATCCAGAATTGTAATTAGCCTAAAGTCACTTATCATCTTATATTTGTTATTTTGCTGATCCACAAGGAATCATTGGAATTTCAAAATGTCCTTTTAATGACCTTTTGATTGACATTCTGTTGCTTGACCAACAGCATTAGTCCCCGTTCCTGTCATGGACACACATTGACCCAATAATAAAATTCAAAGGGGCCCATTTAGATTTAGTTTATGTTGTCCAGTAAGTAAGGTCTATATTACAGAGACGTTCAAGTGCAGGGCTGTTACTCATGTCGTTGTTACACCTGTGTGTTTTCTGCAATGTCCAAATGTTAAAAAGGTCTATCACCTGACTCCTACCTGGCTCAAATTATTCACTGCAGTCAAATATTTTTTGATCGGCATTTTTTGTTTAGTTTCATGGCTCTTTCTAGTTTCTAAGTGGGTTATAGGTTCTGTGCTTTGCTCCGTGATGTTGTTCTTTTTTAAGAGCCTTTTTCTTTAATTTGCCTTTTATATCTCACATGCACCACAAAAAAAGAGGCCTGACAACCACAGACACATTGCCGACTTCTCCGATTCCAGTCAACCAGCCGGCCAGTAAGACCACACACACACACACACACACCTCACTCAGTATTTTTAGTTAACTTTGTTCCACTGTTAAAACAAAGGAGGGGAGGAAGGGAGGGGCATTTGAAAATAGGAAGTCAATCAGTGAGTACATGCAAAATGGCAAACAATTATAGCTGCAGGGTGCCATTTGAAGGGCATCATTCAAATTTGTTTTTAATTTGCATTTCGGAAGAATAGTGCCTATAACGTGTTAAACGTTGAGGAGTCTGAGGCTAAAAGATTTCCCAGCAGTCTTTGCTTCTCGTATCTATGACTGAGTAATACCATGACATTACTCACTTGGATAACATTCGCTGGAAAATAAAAAAGGTGAGCTTGATGGAGAGGTTCTTTATTTATCCTCTTGAGCAGGTTTGAATATCACAGCAGCAGTACAGGAATGAACCACATGGTACATTGAACAATGCAGAACAAAATGTCAAACACTAGTTCTCACATAAAAGTAACAAAGTATTCTCTTTTGAACATGTGCAATCATACATAAATCATCAAGTGTGCAAACGGCTTTAGTGCAAAAAGAACTTGCAGGAAGGTTGCTAAGTTTGCTGCTCTGCCCTGTAGTTAAAATATTATACATTTACAGCCTAGTTTTGTGTCAGAACTTCAGAACTTTATCGCAATTAAGTTATTACAAAGCTAAAACTCTTGCAGAACAATTCATAACAGAATGTAAGATAAAATACTTTACACAGATAAAGTACATGACAGAAAGTTTAAAGAGTCTAAAAAGTGACACCGTGGGTGCTGGAGCTGCAACGACTATTTCCTCAATCAATAAGTTGATTCACACAAAAGTAAACCGCAAACATTTTTATATTCCATTTTTATATATATCATTTTTTAAAGCATAATCTACCTGGTTTCAGCCTCTCAAATGTAAATATGTTTGTTTTCTTAGTAAACAAAAAATAAATAATAAGTTTGGGTTTTAGACTACATTGGTCATTTTTAGTTTCTGTTTTCAGTAAACCAAACTATTAATCAATTAAACCAAGAAATAATTGGTCGACTGATACACAAATGAGACTCAGTTGCAGAACCATTAGGTACAATAATAATAACTGTGGATGAAATGTGGCTTTGATACACTTTGTGATTTCCTTTTATAGATTATTTATTTGGCATCGAGACCAGCAAACATGGATTTCTCATTGTAGTTTTCATTGTAGTTTTCAGTTTAATGCATTGTTCGATTCATAAATAGTGAATGATAACGTTTATTTTATAAATATTTTTTTTAATAAAAAGGACATTTCCTATTATGCCTAAAAGGGATCTCTTGTTAAGTTAGCAAACAGTTTTGACAATCTTGTTATTTAGCACCCTCTACTGGTCATGACACAGTAATACAAGTGCTCTGCTTTTGTACATGACTGTAAAGGCTCAGTAGAAATGAGTATTTGTATGTGTTTTGGGCTTTTTTGTACTGATTATAGTGTTGGAAAGTAACAACGTCAAACTCAAGTATTGTACTGAAATAAAGTTATGAGGTTCTTGATTATTTCCATGTTGTGCTACTTTATACACCATCAGACTTTGAAAACAAATGTTGAACTTTTTGCACAGCTAATTTTATCTGTTACTAGTTACTTTGCAGCTTCATATTTTCATTACAAAATCTAAATCCACTAATTAATAATGATGTATGGAATAAGTGATCATGGATTTAGATCTGAGTATTTCTTCCACCACTGGCGGATTTAAATTGTGTTGAGATGATAACTATTTGGCAACATGCTCAACATCATTTGTGTTTCTTTTATAACTAATGGCATATTTATTTTTCTTTAAATCAGCATTTAAGTGCATTGTCAGGTATTTGTTTAAAGTGCACTTAAAAATCTAACTGAACTGAACACAGCATACTTCGCGCCTTTGCGTACTTGACCGATCTGATATTGATCGTCTCTACACAGCAGCATGTCATTTCTGTCTCTACGTGTCGCGTTAACACTTCTCCGCTCTCCGTCTCGCGTGCCGCAGAGCTCCGATGAAAAAGTCACTTGCACCCCCCCCCCGTAGGTGGACGTCACAAAAGCTAACGCTACATATGGAGTGAGTACCAAACACCATCTCCCAGTACTCACCTGAGTAACTCACTGAAAAAGTTATGTGCACCCCTGAGTATAGACCCTTTACCCAGAAGCCTCTTTGACATGTCTTTGCAGGTTAATGATGTAATGATGTTAATATAGTCCTGGTATTGTGCATGCTGGCTCACTGGAACGACTGTGACAAACTAAACACAACAGGACCATACTTCAATGCATTAATTAAACCTGTGTTTACCCTGATATGACATGTCAAAATGGCAGCAGTGAAGAGGGCCTACTGGTACTGAGAGCAGACACCGTTCTCAAAGTGGTTGGCGCTATGGGATGGCAGCCTGGTGAGGCAGGACCAGCAGAACAGCTGTCCGCACTGAGAGCACGTCATCACGTTACATCCTCCGGTCTTCTACAACGCACAACACAACATAATGCATTACGTAAGGCGCAGTGGTCGGAAATCGTCTGAACAACATTATAATGTGTCTGTAGTCGCACGTGTGTGCTCGTATGTTTGTGTGCAAATGAGGCCGATCGGTGAATAACTGAATACCTGTATCTTCCAGAAGCAGTGAGGACAGTTCTTGCTATTGAAGGCCATCCAGTCCTCACTCAGATACTCCACCACGGTGCCCTGCATTGTACTGCGGCCGTACCTGCTCTCCAGGAGGCGCTGCCTCAGCCTACTGCCACTGGCATAGTCGTCCCACAGAGCAGTCAACCCCTCTGAGGCACAAACAGAACATCGCGTCAGATGCACATCTGCATCTACAGTCCACACCAACCAGTGGTGGAATGTAACGAGGCACACTCAAGTACTGTACTCATTAACAAATTGGAGGTAAATTAAATGACTTTTTTTTGTTGAAATGAACTACAATTATTTGACAGCTTTAGTCACTAGTTTACAAATGAAGAAGTCTGCATTCTAGGAGTTTTGTTAAAAAATATGTAAACAAAGAAATATAGCCAAGCACAAACACGTATGCTTGTACCTTGTGACTGTGGCAGGTTTGCATGGGCTTTCTGTGCTTCGCATACGTTACTCTTTTCGGACAGTTTTCTGTTCCATGATAGTTCTTCTTGCAGACGACACAGAAGGCAAAGCTGCACACGGAGCACTGCGCTGCAGCGCTGGATTTCTCCACAATGACGGCCGACCCACAAACACGCCGAGGACAGTACACCACATCTACGAGGAGGAAATTGGAGACATGAGCACAGATACTGCCATGAACCCATCCCAGCCTACCTCCATTATCCCAATGTAAAATTGATTTAGTTTACATTTACAATGGGGTGTTAAAATAAATTGTCACAATTAAATCACAGGCTTGAATATACAAATTTGTTAACGTTTTAATGCACTGAAAATAAATAGATACAATTCTTTGACTTCAGTGAAACTGCTATATTCTTACCTCTGGTCATTCTGATGTATAAGGGTGTTGAATACATCCTCAGTTGAACAGGAATAAATGGTAAACATACCAGCCATGTGGTCCAGAGTAGATTGGAGCAGGAGACGGTCATAGCGGCTGAAGAGCTCCTCCCCTACCAGACTCTTCACCTACCACACATGGCAGACATTTGTTGAATGATGTGTGTTTTGGTGTACAGTGTCTCTGCATATATGCATAAGTAACAAGAAAATGCATGTGAGAAAAATTTGCTACAGAAATTTTGAAACCAGAAATCAAATACACCACCAGTGGCGGAAAGTAACTCTGTACTTCGGTAATATTTCGCGGGTACTTTCTGTTTTATGATACTTTAGACTTTTATTTTAATCAATTTTACCGGAAAATATTGTATTGTCTACTCCACTGCATATATTATTATAGTGAACTTGTTGCTTATAGATTTAAAAATAATTACACAAAACTTATCATCTTACAAAATACGATGCATTGTTTTAGATAAAAACGTCCAACACAGTGGATAAAAAAGTATCTAAAACATTCGTCTTCATCATTTTAACAATACTTAGATGTCAAACCATCAATAATAATATAACTCCATTTTATACAACGAGTATTTTTAGTTTGGATGTTTTAAGTACATTTAAGTATCTGCAACGACACCGCTAGATGCAACCAAACCCTGCACACTGTCCTTTTAAGTTAAGGATCAAAGTACTTCTTTCAGCACAGTAGTCAAAAACTAATTTTGCATCATGAAGTTGCCAAAAAATAATTACCATTAAGAGATTGAGAAAGAAGCTGTAGCTGGCAGGGAGAAGAGTGTACCTGTGAAGGTGACGGGGTGGCAGAGCAGTCCGTCTCAGGACAGCTGACGGCCTTCACGTTGCCCTCTGTTATCTGGAGTGTGCAGAACTTGGTGAGACAGGCCTTGCAGAAGATGTGGCCACACTCGGCCAACTGGACACAGTCTGAACCGAGCAAACCCAAGAAACACACACCACAGTCAAACACTGTGAAGGAAAATGCTTTCTGTGTCTGAGCCGCATTATAGATTAAGAGCTTGGACAGGAGGGCTTGTGACGGAGTCAGCGAGAGGCCAGAGCGTGTTTGCCCTTCATTCTGAGGGGGTTCTCTTGGGTATATTGGCAGGGACGCAGCTCTTTGTTCACTTGGGCCCAGTGGGTCTGAGGACCCAGGAGGAAGTAACAATGGGGCTGGCATATCCCAGTCATTTAGGACATCTTCCTGAACACTTTGATCTGACGGAGTAGATGGAAAAGGCTTTGATTTGCCTGCCACTGTGGACAGATCATTCTTAAACTCGGAGGCGTGCAGGGTCCACTCAGCCTCCATCGAGTCTGTGCTTCTCCAGTCTGAGGTTGAAGGATCTTGTCCATCAGCAAGAATCCCGGTCGGATGCTCAACTTCGAAGGACGGTGCAGAGAGTTCTGCTTTGCAAAGATCTACGGCATTACAACTGTGCCGATATGTGGGTACTGACTGTTGATTATTCTTTGGTTCTGAGAGTGCAGCATTCAATGAGTCCTGGCTCTCGTCCTGGATGCTGTGTTCGTCAGAGGGGAGCTCGAACAGAACATGGATGTCCAGGAACCTGAGGGCATCCTCTTTAAGAAACTGTACCCAAGAGAAGAGCACCACAGCGCCTCCTGTGGCCTGGTAGAGATCGGTGAGCTGAGCACCCAGAGCAGAGAGCTGTGGGAGGTGAGGGCAAAAAGACTGATGTAATCTTTATTGTCCCACTGCAATCTACCAATACCGTTTTAATTGACCCACATTGCTCGGCTTCTATTGATTACCTGGGTGTGTGTGAGCCAGCTGCAGGTGAGGGAGAAGGAGGGAGCGGAGGAGGATGGGTAGTCCTCAGGTAGTTCAAAGGTGAGGAGCAAAGGTGGAAGGTATGATATCTCATACTTCCTCAGCGTTTCACCTGAGGAAAAATAACAAACAATAACATGGTTTACATATTATTTCTCATGCTTTCATAGAGCCCGGTGCGGACACTGAAGTTATAACACTTTGTTTCATTCTCGATTGTTATTGTTTTACTTTCTTGGACATATTGGAGAACATGTTGTGTCGTTATGTCAACAACAACACCATATGTATCGAGGCAAGCGTATTGACCTTCTTTCAGGGTTACGGTGAAGTCCGCAGGGAGCTCAACGGATACTCGGATTTCTCCGGCAGATCTTGATCTATCCCGGACGAACTCCTCGGAATCAAAGATACTATTGAGGGCGAGCAGCTCGTCTTCCTGCTCCTCCATGTCCGCATTCATATCCCGTCACAACACACCCCACTTACCACTCGCAAAGTCAGAGAAGCTGCTTGTTTAAATATATAAATATTCCAGTTTCGGTGCTCTTGACTCCTCAAACAATAACAGTTTGCCTTTAGTGGAGCGTTCAAAAAGATATGTTTAGTCCTCGAGTTCAGTGGCAGCTGCTCTCCGCCCCGTTGACTCATCGCGGTGATGCAACCTCTCTGAAGCTTTAGGTCATTTACGGTAATCAAGATACACACGCCTTCATGAGAATATTATGTTCAAACGGTTTGTTTTTGCATTTAATACATTTTACAGATAGCAATAACTGTATTTACATTGATTTACAAAGTACAGGATAGATTAGAGGAATAGTACCAAGTACATTCCAAGTAATTACATGTTATACTACTTACAGAAGACAATGCTACCTTTAACTCCACCACATATTTGACAGTTGTTGTACTTATTAGTTACCTTTCTGAAGAAGATTTTACTTAAAACGAAAACTAAGATAACACAGAATGCATTATTTCAAATGACTTTACTGGAACCTTTTCCCAGCGCAGACGGTTTAATTTAAATATCAGACTGATGTATAACGAGTTAAAACTCACACAACCTCGACAAATTGATAACTCAAAGTTATAAATATACCAAAGAGAAATGATTGTGGCACAAAATATTGTCATCACCATTCAGCCAAATATAAACATTCACGATGTACTATTAAATTGTGAAAGTTGTACTTCCGCTGTAATTAAGTATGTGAAATGTTTGTATCAATCAGTTGCCGCTGTAGTTTTCGCTCAGGTAGACTTGGCTCTCCAAGACTTCCTCTGCCACGCCCATGGGCTTGAGGGGTCTGTGGAATTTCAACTTGACACCCAAAGGCCTGTTGTGTGTGTGGGATTTCCATGTGACAGGCAGGGGCCCGGGGCCTCTTGGGGATTGAAATGCAACACTCTTCTGGAGTCCATCAGCTGAAGAGAGACAAAGACAAGTGTTTACATGCGTTGTTCAACCAAAAGATACAACCAAATGAGTGTTTCCCAGATATTGTACATCATCACCACTTTAGCCTACATACATCAGAGATTCAAAACACGATGACAAAAGTTATACATTGTCATTTTATTAAAAGCTTATTTCGTGATATTTCAGGTTTGAGCTATGGTAGAGTTTTGGGTCTGGTGTGTCGGGTTTGTTTGGTTCCAACTGTTGGATGGAGAGACCCTGATTCTCACCTGTCACCCGGATACACTCTCCCTTGTGTCTTTCATCCCATGCTTTCAGTTGGCAGGTCCTGGAACAGTAGAAGACCTTGCGGCAGCGGCTACATGCAGTCAGCTTCACGGACACCGAGCGACCACATTGATAGCAGAACTTAATCACTGGTTTCCTGAGAAAAGATTGACCCAGTTGGAAACAGGTTCCTGTTAGATTTCTGTTTTCTTGTTTTGCTTCTGGACTTTCAGACAAAACAATGTTACAAATTAGATAAAGTACAAACAAAAAGTAAAAAAATAAAAAAGGGACAAAATGAACATTAATGTGTGTGTATATGTACCTCTGCTTTTCTGTTATGGGTGACAGACTTTCACAGCTGGGAAGGAGCATGTTTGATGAAATGGCATCTGCCTCTGTGTACACACACCTCTCTGTGTTACTTGTCCCTGTTACTGAAATACAGCACACATACATATGCTTCAAATAACAGCCACACTCAAAAACAGCAATATGTCTTGTCTTGCCTTAAAAAAACTAAAACAAATAAAAATGTAGCTACTGACTCTTCAACGTAAGGCGTTGCTCTCTCTCTAAATGTTCTTTTTCTCTCTGGCCAGCAATCTTTCTCAGCAGATCTCCCATCATGCTCAGCAGCTGGCGTCGTGCGGTGTATGTTTCCCTCTCCCGCATGTTCAGAACGTGAAAGGGAGTGTTGGCAATACGCGAGTCCTATAGAGTAAAATATTACATACAGACAGCTGTTCAGATGAAATCATGCCACGAAGAAATAAGCAATCAAAACAAAGTACTCAAAACTTTCTCTCTTTGTACAAATGTGAGTGTATACTATGTAATAATTCATATTAGTATAGTATAATGTGAACTCCTGTGTCTACAGGGACAAAATATTAGAAACGCATGTCAAAATAATGCTATCCAGAACAATTCCTCCAATAACAATGGCTGCAAAAAGAACCAAAAGTTGAATCAACAACTACCTGACACAGTCTCAACAAAAAATAATCTTTATGTTTCCAAAAGTATGATTGACAGAAAGGCTTTTGTAATAGACTGAATTCAGTCAACTTGAGTGCATCCAGTGTTTCAGGTACCTGGTTGAAGGAGAAGTGTGCATAGTCCACTGCAGTTCCCACAACATCCCCCACCATCACCGGCATCAAGATGTCGGCACCAGCTTTAGCCAACGTGTCCAACTACATCAAAGAGAACCACAAATACACACGATTCAACCACATACTTTCAAATGACTCAATACAGAGATGGCTGTTTGCTCCAACTTGATAAACGTCTGCGTTAACTATTTTGACAACTCTAACATTGATGGATACAATACAATCATTTCAATTCATGTTTTTTTAAGTCAAACAAAGTCAAAGAAATCATTTGTGCACATTCACATTCTAAGTGAAAAATTATCTTTGCACACCTCTATAGAGACAAAATCAATTGCATCCAAAAACAAGAGTGCACATGAGAAGAATAAAAAAACTGTCAACATAGAACATTTATTACGCAGTTAAATCTGTCAAACATATCCATCTACATATATGGCTATGTGTCTGTATATGTTCGTACCAGCTTAGCTCTGTTACCACCTAAGTGGTAGTTGACGTTGGCAAGGGCACAAAGGGCGCTGCCCACCCCACGGCCCAGGGGGATGTTGGGATCTGCACCTCCATTCAACAGCTCCTCCACTGCCTGGGGAGTTAAGAGGAGCAGGTTCAGGACAAAGTGAAGCTCTGGTAGCTCGCGTGTGCGTGTGCGTGTGTGTGTGTGGTCTACCAGGTCGTTGCCACTTGCTATAGCCAGGGACAAAGGTGAGTGCCCACTCCAGAGGAAGTCTGTGCGGGCTCTGTGGGACAGCAGGAGGGCTACCACCTTGCTGGCATTCTTCATGAAAAAATAGGCAAGAGTTATTTAAATGGAACATAATAGTATTATCATGAATGATGTGATTTTCTGCCTTGCAATAATGTATATCCTGTAGTTGTTAAAGCTATTAAACTTAAGGTGTAGCCGAATTATTACTTTGCATTGTAAATCATGTCATTCAAAAAATAAATTACAATATACTTAAGAAAACAATGTATTTGTGTCTGTAACATGGATTCTTTGATATTCTGGGGGACTGGGTAAATATACTCAATATGATTATTTATCATGTCTGCAGCACGATACAGATTTGAAGAGTTAATAGCATCATGGTTCATCAGTGTGCTCGTACAGCATGTACTGACCCGATAGTCACTGTCTCTCTGGCAGGCCATGTGCAGCGCAGTCCGGCCTCCCTCTTTGACCTGTGGGTTCTTACTGGTGTTTACTGATTCCTGGGCCTTCATGACAAACTGTAAAAAAACAACAACAAAAAACATCTGAGACTGAAATCCTTTTCTTTCCAGTTCCACCCGTACCTTGAATATGACTACTAAGGTTTCAGGCTTAAAGGAGAGAAACACGCAGACCGTATCTCGTTCACAGATCTCATTCTGGTCGCATGCTCGTGCATCTGGGTCAGTGACAGCGTGGAGCAATAACTCTGTGATCCTGGGACCTGCTGGACCTGGCAGTGCTGCAGCTACGTGTAGGGGATGAAGGCCTTTTCTCTGCAAAAAGGATGAGACGATGATGGGCAATTGTGCTCTGCTTGTTTATGGATGCTTGTTTGTTTTCTCTGTGGCTAAACAAATAATTAGTTAAATCAATAAGTTAAAACCTCAGCAGGAAGGGGAATGTTAGTGCGAGCTCCACACAGCAGCAGCCTCCTGACGGCCTCAGTGTCAGCAGCCATTATGGCTAAAAAGAGAACCGGCATGGGGACCCTGGATGCATTGGGGTCAGCTCCTCGTTCCAGCAATAGTTTCAGAGTGGTCCAACGAACACGGTGTCTGCTCAGACAGTCACATTACAAACAAAATCTGGCGAGTCAGGACAGAACAAACGGCACTAGAAAAGACAGTAGGGAGGGAAACAGAACTTACTCTATTTTCATGGCAGCCATTTTGCGTACAGTCTCCTGTGTGTCCGAGCGCTGAGGGAATCCTGTGCGACTCAGAGCCTCTGCTGAGCGCTGCATCAGGTCCTCTGTGACCTGGATGTTATAGCTGCTGACGGAGCAGGCAGAGTCAAAGGTCGCCTTTGGGGTCGGTTCTTTGTCTTTGCCCTGCTTTAGACAGAGTTGAGTATAAAACAGTGAGTTGAAAAACCTTTTTCAAATTACAAACTAATGTTAGTATGGGATCTATGGCTTCTACCTGAACTCTTCCTGCTGCCTCAGCACGACATTCCTTCCACTGTACGCCACCCAGTGCAATGTGACCATCCAACACCTGAATGAGGCGCTCCACACCTCTCTCTTCTTTCTCCTTTACATCCTCCTCATGATTATTCTGTACTCGCTCCTCGACATCTTCCTCAACTCTCTCTCCCATCTTGAATTCTCTTTCCATCTCTTTCAGCTGACTTTCTCCATTTTCCCATGTTTGATCACATCGGCTCTTCGTCTCGCTTTCCTCCTCTTTGATCTCATTCTCATCCACCCCTCTGCTGCTCTCTTCTTTCTCTCCTACCTTTCCCTCTCTCCTCATTTCCTTGCAGCCTCTTCCCTCCCCTTCCCCCTCTTTCTCGTTTCTCTCCTCCTGTGGGTCTCCTGCGTCTGCAGGGGTCTCAGGTTCATTAATGCCAGCCCAAAACTCATTGGACACTTTACTGCTGTGATGCGAGATGTGCTCCGTTTGTTTTTCTGCGGTCCTGAAAATACGAAAATAAATTGGAAACATAAACGAATACATCTGCTTGTTTTAGATACAGAACTGTTCTAGGGAGTAACTATGAATACGACATTTTCAAAACCAGTATCAGTGAGTTTGCTTCTCTTAATTCCTACTCTTCAGATAGGTGACTCTGGTTGGTGCAGTTGCCTAGGGTTTTGTTATAGTTGAGGTGTGTTCTTTTACCTGGGTGTGTCTGTGGTGAAGTCCATGTGGCTGATCTGGGGACTGATCCCACATCCAAATGGAGACCTGAAGCCCTGTGACATATTACATTGCAAGTGGTTTAGTTGAATTTGTCTGTACAAAACACGGTTTCATACATGTGAACTACGAGGAAACATTCAATATAATCTTACTTGAGTTTTGGAGGGTGTCTCAGTCGAGGTGGTGTGCAGAGACTGGAAAGGATAGTAGAGGACATGACACACAGCCAGGGCAGACATGCCTTCACAATTCAACTTGTCAACATCGGCACCCATATCCAGCAAAAGCTGGATAACATCATTATGGCAATTTACCTGACAAATACAAACAAGAGAATAAAACAGTCAAAGCGGCAAAACATAAGAAAAACTTGTATTTATTTATTTATCCATCTATTTTTGTTTGATTGTATTGTAAAAACCTGGATTGGATAACAATCAAGCAGCAAATGAGGGAAAAAAACAAATTAAGAAACTATGGGCAAACAAATAGTATAAGTAAGTGTTACTGTGGCAGCGATCAGTGCACTGTGTCCCTGTGAATCAGTGACATCACAGTGGACCAAACCGGTCTGGAGGATCTGTGACACTGTCTGCAGTTCCCCTCTGGAGGCGTGCTGGATCAACAACTCTGAGCTGACTTCCAAAGGCCCTTTAGGCCCAAAACTGTCTCTGTTCAGTGCGAGAACAGATGCCACGTCCCAGCCCACAATTCCAGCCTGTAGCCTGGGAGACCAACACGCACATTATATTCCCACAAATATGATTTCAGCTCATTTACAGAACTCTACACACTTCTAGATGATAATATACATTATGATTTGTCCTTACTGCATGACAACAAAATGTGTTTTTGGAACAATACTCAAACAATACTTTTTGTATGCATGTCTGACCTGTGTTTGTGCATGTGAGCCAGCATGCGGGGCTGTAAGGGCAGGGGGGCGAGTGGGTCTCGCTTATAGCCTTGGTAGGAATAAGCATCTGGCTCCCACAGCTCGCCATCAAAGTGCTGATCGAGCTCTTTCCTTCGGCCTGGGGGCAGCGGCAAGTGATCCCCATCTGTTGAGTAACTCTCCATACCAGGGGGAAGGATGAAATCATCTGACAGCAGATCTCTCTCCGTATCCACCTGAGGAGGGGGGGAATTAATCTGTTTTGGTTAAAGTCACAAACCTCATATGCATAGCTGTTCATTATAGCTACACTTTACCTCAGAATCTGCTCTGGCTTCTGACTGGAGAACACTAGTGGGAGGCTGCTAAGGAGAGGAAAGGAGCAGAAAGGTCAATTAAAAATCGTCGGCAGATTTATGCCTGAATATGCACATTTTGCATGAAGAAAGCCTCCATGATTTAGGTTTCACTTCCTGTTTAGCTTATACAGTGTTTTCCAGCTCGGTGAGCTCAGGAATAAATTAGTAGATACATTAATCAACAGGTGCAATGATGATATGTCTTGTAGAGTTCATTTGGGGGAATCCAATCAGGAGAGAAGTGTTACCTTTTCTTTGCTGGGTCAAACATTGTTTAAGCTGGGATCTCGACATTGTTTTTAAAACAAAATATATGTATGAAAATTAAGAGGTTTTAGGCTTGCATACATATTCATTTGTGGGTGAGAAAGTGGACATACCACCTGAGTCATGGACATTGTGATGACAGCTGGGTCCATGTAGGCAGCATACTCATGAAAGTTCTTCAGGCTGAAGCCCTCTTCTACAGAGGTACAGAGCCTTAGCAGGCGCTCTCCGAGCCAAAGACCCACATCCTCACGCCCATCTGGATGACCAACCACACCTGGCCCGAACCTCTGGTCAGTATGGTACAAACCCTGAGAAGAGGAGAGATGTCGAACGGCATTTACTGATATTTGAAAAAAATATAAAACAAAAGCAAACTATCCAAATGTAATTTATATTTGTATCCATTTAACCTTAAAGGTGGCTCCTTCAGGCAACATTTGTTGTCCATATCCTTCTTTTCTGTTGAGATAGAACTTGCCAGTGAACGTGTGGCCTGTGGGCCAGCAGTAGAGTCCACCCCCATGCCTGTAGTCTTTATAGAAAGAGCCCTCATAGAACTACACAAAGGAGCAGACAGGGACATAAGGCATGAGTCTTCAGGAAAATCCGACAGGAGACAGTAAAAGATGACATGAACGTTACCTCTCCATTGCTCCAGGTGTACCTCCCTTTGCCGTGTTTGTATCCGTTCACAAATCCTCCCTCGTATGTGGATCCATCCGGCCACTCCTGAACACCGAGCCCTGGGGCTCCTCTGTGGCCGTCGCTCCGTCTCACTGTCCCCGGCTCCGCAGCTCCTCGCCCCGGTGCTGCCGCGACACCGTCGAAGGTCGACAGCATTTGAACCGGAAGATAAATGAACTGAATCCACCGGAACGAACAGTTAATTTAACGCGATGGGTTTTAATAAAGGGCTTTGTGAGGAAACTTTAGCCGTCAGAAAGTCAGATTTCAATTTGAACTTTTCAGTAAGCGCCTGTTGTCATGTCAACAGTTGAATTCTGTGAGGGGCTGTGCTCTCGCGCATGCGCAAACGAAATACGAAAGCAGAAGAAAAGGTTCAAAACAAACTGCCATTTAGTCTCAGTAATACTATTTTTAGTGTCCATTACTGTTTTTAAACCATCCCCTGCTCACCAGTTAAAGCAACAGATAGTCTATTGGAGTACTGTTGTTTGACATTTTTATTCTAGGCACATCAATTTACTAATAGGCTAAGGAGTTTTTTCCGACTTTTTTTCTTGATGACGGATTTGATCAGAAATACACAAATAAAAATATTGTTGTGTACAAACATATTCCTATTTGTTAAACAATATGTAACTAAAGACACAAATTAACCGATGTGTCCCTATTTGGAGAACCCCGACAGAAACAATCAGGAAAAATGCAGTGGGATACTTATAAACAGGTGTGATGAATGAAAGTAGTCATTGTCATAGAGCAGGTACACCCTTGTCAAGTATAAGTGTAAGGAATGAATGCTTAATAAATGTATGAACAAATAAATAAATACAGGAATAAATAAATGTATAAATAAATGTATAAATAAATAAATATAGGAACAAATAAATATAAGTTGTACCTAAACAGGACATCATTACATAAATCTATTTCTACATTTCTTCATCTAATTATGTCTTTATTTATGTGTCCACACGTATTTCTTAATTTATTTATGCGTGTATTTATAATTCCTTGCATGCAAATGAGCTTGGGGGGGGGGGTCCGAACATCTGTCTAAAACATGATTGGTCACAGGAATGTGATCACACCTGGTAAGTTATGCTCTACTTCTTCTGCCTTGCACATGTTGAAGTTGGCACGCTCAGCTACATTAATTAAGCTCACAGGTCTATAATTTCCTCTTAGGGAAGTTTGAATATCACAGCAGCAGTACAGGAATGAACCGCATGGTACAAAGAACAATGCAGAACAGAATGTCAAACACTAGTTCTCACATAAAAGTAACAAAGTATTCTCTTTTGAACATGTGCAATCATACACTACCGTTCAAAAGTTTGGGATCACCCAGACAATGTTGTGTCTTCCATGAAAAATCACACTTTTATTTATCAAATGAATATAAAATATAGTCAAGACATTGACAAGGTTAGAAATAATGATTAATATTTGAAATATTAATTTTGTTCTACAAACTTCAAGCTCAAAGAAAGGCCAGTTGTATAGCTTATATCACCAGCATAACTGTTTTCAGCTGTGCTAACATAATTGCACGGGTTTTCTAATCAGACATTAGTCTTCTAAGGCGATTAGCAAACACAATGTACCATTAGAACACTGGAGTGATAGTTGCTGTAAAAGGGCCTCTATACACCTCTGGAGATATTTCATTAGAAACCAGACACTTCCACCTAGAATAGTCATTTACCACATTAACAATGTAGAGAGTGTATTTCTGATTAATTTAATGTTATCTTTATTGAAAAAACAGTGCTTTTCTTTGAAAAATAAAGTCATTTCTAAGTGATCCCAAACTTTTGAATGGTAGTGTACATAAATCATCAAGTTTGCAAACAGCTTTAGTGCAAAAATAACTTGCAGGAAGGTTGCCAAATTTTCTGATCTGCCCTGTAGTTAAAATATTATACATTTACAGCCTAGTTTTTTGTCAGAACGTCAGAACTTTATCGCAATTAGTTATTACAAAGCTAAAACTCTTGCAGAACATTTCATAACAGAATGTAAGATAAAATACTTTTCACACATAAAGTACATGACAGAAAGTTTAAAGAGTCTAAAAAGTGACACCTTGGGTGCTGGAGCTGCAACGACTATTTCCTCAATCAATAAGTTGATTAACACAAAAGTAAACCGCAAACATTTTTATATTCCATTTTTATATATATCATTTTCTAAAGCATAATCTACCTGGTTTCAGCCTCTCAAATGTAAATATGTTTGTTTACTTAGTAAACAAAAAGTAAATAATAAGTTTGGGTTTTAGACTACATTGGCCCTTTTTAGTTTCTGTTTACAGTAAACCAAACTATTAATCAATTAAACCAAGAAATAATTGGTCGACTGATACACAAATGAGACTCAGTTGCAGAACCATTAGGTACAATAATAATAACTGTGGATGAAATGTGGCTTTCCTTTTATAAATTATATATTTTGCATCGAGACCAGCAAACATGGATTTCTCATCATAGTTTTCACTAATGCATTGTTCGATTATTAAATAGTGAATGATAAACTATATTTTTTGTGAGCAAACTGTTTTGACATTCTTGTTATTTAGCACCCTCTACTGGTCATGACACAGTAATACAAGTCCTTTGCTTTTGTACATGACTGTAAAAGGCTCAGTAGAAATTAGTATTTGTATGTGTTTTGGGCTTTTTTGTATGAATTGTAACATACTTATTAGTTGACTCATCTGTAGCAATATTCTATACTATTTATAATGTAGTGGCTATAGGGGTGGAAAGTAACAATGTCAAACTCAAGTATTGTACTGAGATAAAGTTATGAGGTTCTGTATTATTTCCATGTTGCGCTACTTTATACACTATCAGACTTTGAAAACAAATGTTGTACTTTTTGTGCAGCTAAATTGATCTGTTACTAGTTACTTTACAAACTAGAATGGGCACTCGATAGAGCGCATACCTTTGCATATCACAAGATTGGGCATTGAATTCTAAACATGTTGGCATTAGTTGCATGTCAATTGGATACAAATTGAACGTGCTATGGTAAAAAGAAGATTTGGACCTTTCCATGACCTTGACCTTGACCTTTGACCCGATTGAACCCAAAATGTAATCAAATGGTCCCCGGATAATAACCAATCATCGCACCAAATGTCATGCGATTCGGTTTAAAACTTTGTTTGTTATGCGAGGAAGACGCATAGAAATAAATAAATAAATACACGGCGATCAAAACATAACCTTCCGCATCCGTAGATGGTACATCCCCAACTACGGGGTTTCTCTTTTTCGGGGGATGGGGGGCAAGGTGCAAAGTGCTTACAGGTGTTTTCTCTTCGACGGGGGGAGGGGAGATCGGGAAGGTTTAGGTCTTTGCCCAAAGTGATGAAAAGTAAGGACGACGTGCGTACAGTGTAGATCAGTGCTGAGAATCCAATAGGAGTTGTATAACAGCCGCTAATGTGGTCAACCTCACAGGGATGTTATGGAGTAAAAAGAAAAAGAGAGGGAGATCGGGTCTCCGATTCTTTAAAAGGCTCATCTGTAGGCTCACTTTTCGCTTACGGCCATACCACCCTGAACACGCCCGATCTCGTCTGATCTCGGAAGCTAAGCAGGGTCGGGCCTGGTCAGTACTTGGATGGGAGACCGCCTGGGAATACCAGGTGCTGTAAGCCTTTTCCCACTCGTTCAAAAAAACCGCAGGCTTCATTTAGTCGATGGTACATCCCCAACTACGGGGTTTCTCTTTTTCGGGGGATGGGGGGCAAGGTGCAAAGTGCTTACAGGTGTTTTCTCTTCGACGGGGGGAGGGGAGATCGGGAAGGTTTAGGTCTTTGCCCAAAGTGATGAAAAGTAAGGACGACGTGCGTACAGGTGTAGATCAGTGCTGAGAATCCAATAGGAGTTGTATAACAGCCGCTAATGTGGTCAACCTCACAGGGATGTTATGGAGTAAAAAGAAAAAGAGAGGGAGATCGGGTCTCCGATTCTTTAAAAGGCTCATCTGTAGGCTCACTTTTCGCTTACGGCCATACCACCCTGAACACGCCCGATGCAACACGCCCTTTTTTACTCTCTCCGGATTATATAGGCTTTCGTGCTTTTCTTTGCCCTATTTGGGCTTGTTTAGCATAGAATTTCTTAAGAAGCTCCCCCAGAAAGGATCCAGTCTGGGGCGAGGCTTTTTTCTTTAGTTTTGGAGACTTTTTATTTTTTCCCTCTTTTTTCTTGCTAATGATGCAGGTGTTTTTAGCTTGCGGCTAATGGCTGTCCACCCCGGTAACATGATGGGGACCGTGACTATGACGACGAGAGAGGATGAGGGACAGAGGAAGACGGTGGAGGAGATGGCGGACCAGGTGGGAGGGAGAGCGGAAAAAAAGAATTTAACAGTGTGTGTAGAGATGGTGGGAGAGAAGGCGGTTAGTGCGATGGAACTTATTAGCTGCGTGAGGGAGCAGTGCGGTGCGCTCATCGCGTGCCGTCACTTAAATGGGAAAAGTTATGAGATGACGATGAGTAACCTGGAAGGTAAAACTCGGCTGATTGAGGGCTTTAAAATAGGGGAGACGAGAATTTTTGCAAGAGAGCTCAACAACGACGAGCGAGTGGTGTCCTTCCTGAACCTGCCTTTTTACATCGAGGACGGGGAGATCTATGAGAAGCTGGACAGTTGGGGGGTGATGGCGGCATCGCAGATAAGACGGAGGATGTGGCCGGGGACGAGAGTGGCCGACGGGACGAGGTTCCTGAGGGTCAAATTTAGTGAACAAGTGCAGACGCTGCCGTACTCCACTAAGTTTGGCACTGCTGTAGGAGCGGAGTACTTCCGCGTGCTCCACGACAAGCAGTTTAAGACGTGCCGCGTCTGCATGCAGCCCGGGCACATACAGCGCGAGTGCCCCGAATTCACGTGCCATCGCTGCGGGGACCAGGGCCACTATGCTCGAGAATGTGCAGGGAGTGGGGACCGTGGTCACGCGACCCGTTCCCCTCTCCCCTCCAGTGAGGAGGAGGAAGAGAAGGAGGAGGAGGAGGAAGTGGAGGAGGAGGAGAATTCCCAAGCAGGTACCAGCGATGCGGAGAGCGCGGTGACGGGCAGCGCTGAGCAGGTGACAGCAGACCGTGAACAGCAGGTGACAGCGGACCGTGAACAGCAGGTGACAGCGGACCGCACACAGCAGGAGGCGGAGAGCGGCGAGAGCTTGAGGATTTCAGACGACGGGACCCAGGTGACGGCGGACGTAGACGGAGAAGTGGTGCAGGAGACCGGGGCGGAGCTGGTGAGAGGAGCGGAGGTCCGAGAGCGTGAAGCGTTTTCCGCGCTTGCGGCAGCAGAGGAGAAAGGAGGACCAGAGGTGCGCAGGCTGAAAGGAGGAGAGAGGCTCAGCAGATCGGGTTTCCTGAGTGAAGCGGACAGAGTGCGGTCACTGAGGGTGATGCGGGAGGCAGCGACGGCGGCGCAGATCAACCGGCCAGTCATGGGGTCACCGCGGGACACGGGTGAGCTGATGGCGGATGAGGAGAGAGAGAGGCAAGGTGATCAGATTTTGAAAGCCAGGGGGAAAGGGAAGAAAAAGTCTCTTAAAAAAATGTGATGATGAGAATGCATGTTCTGTTTGTTGTTGTTTGTGTATACATTGCTTTTCTTTTTTAATGTTTGTTGACCTGATGCAAGTGGTGTCCCTTAACGCAAGGGGGCTTCGGAGCACCGCCAAAATAGATGCGATTTTGACCAAATACGAAAATAAAGATATTGTATGCCTACAAGAAGTAAATTGGGACCACAAATCAATAAAGTATGTGCGAGAGAGATGGAGAGGGGAGGTGTTTGCAAATGAGGGGGCCGAGGGATCATGTGATGTCGCGGTTTTAATAAAACAGAATAAGACTATAAGTACATGTATACACAGGGGACGTGGAGATGTTTGATCATTGACTTATTTTATGAAGAGGAGTGTTGAGAATAATTAATGTGCATGCACCCAATGTGAAACAGACCGGAAAATGTTTTTGAAGGATTAGTAGGTG